>NC_133666.1:396587268-396867268 GCF_037893015.1 Macrotis lagotis
TTGGAAGTTACAGTGATTTACTGCTTATTCTGGAATCTTGGCTCCTCGAAGTCCCTCCTATTAGTCATTTTCATTAAACCAAAAGAATAAAGATTTAAATTTTTGAGAATTGTTTCCACAAATACTCATGAAAACTTAAAATAATTACAGCAATAATAACAGAAATAATGAAACAATTAAGTTCAAATGTCTTTATTTCTGTTATATTTTATATTATAAGTTATATTATATATTTTTCTAGGCCTTGATTGAATGATAGATATGTCAATTATTATTGAAAAGCCATATCACTTAGGAGCTACACTGTTATCAACTGAGAAATTTCTAGATTGACTCAGTTGTTTTGGCTTCCACTGCACTTGATGAAACTTTGGATCAATATTGATTTGGTTCACATTTCTCCATGATTATACTTTTAAGCATAGGAAAACAACAAACCTCAAAATGAATATGATGCTATTTTTCTCTCAACTTCTACCCCAATTTTCATGTTCTTTTTCAGAAAACATTGGTACTGACCTATATCTCAATATCGTTTCTATGACAAAGAACTTTTCTAATTTGCTTACCCTGGCATACCTATTCCAATGGGAGGAGATAAAATACAAAGCATTGCACATATACACTTTTTAAAAATTGAGGAAAAAATTAAGAAATTGTTTAACTCTATGAGTTTCTGGCATTCCATAAAATACCCTTAAAATTGTCCTATAAAATATCTTAAATTTTTAACACTTTGAAGTCTCACTTGTTATTTTATGTCAAGTAAGTAAAGTCTTGAAAATCATTATTGTTTCAAGTGTAAATATCCTCTTTCTCTTCCAACTCCACCTTCAAATAGATTCAAATAGGTTTAAAGTGGAATGGCTTACCTTTCCCCCCATCCAATAGCAGTGCTATAGATTTTTTTTCAGTTTCCGGTCAATGTTAAAACATCATGGTCCATGTCAATAGAACAAATGTCATGCAGAAGCTATACCATGACTGAGTCCTCTATCCCCAAAGACAAGGAGAGACAGAGAGAGAGAGAGAGAGAGAGAGAGAGAGAGAGAGACAGAGACAGAGACAGAGACAGAGACACAGAGATGTTTGCATTTCCCCTCCCTTTATATTCATTTAGTAAACATCCCATTTTAAATTTTATTGATATTCATTGGTTAAATGTGCCTCAGCATATAGCTAATGGAACTAGGGAACAAGTCACTGGTGGAGGCAGCACACTGGAAGTAGGGTTTGAATCAATAGGACTCAGAAGGAAAGAGATGCCCCAATAACTAAAGGATAAACCTGAAATGGAGCTACAGCAAGCACATTTGATAAAAGGGTAACTATCAGAGCATCTTCAGTTCCTTCCTGCTCTTTTCCAGGCAGAATAGTTCCTAGAATCTCAGTCACTAGCTGTGGAAAGACTGCTATTGAGGCACATAGAGTTTCCTTGATCAGAGTTTTGAAGAAACTAAAGACTTCTAAAGGTCAGAGTCTAGGCAGGGGGGGGGATCGCTAGTACAAAGCAAGACTGATGTAATGTGAAATTTCATATATGAGGGACAATAAGTCCAGTTTGGTTAAACTATAAAATGAAGGAAGGGGAGTCATATAGAAAGACTCTGGGGAGGTAGGCTGGAGCCAGGCTGTGAAAGTCTTTAAAATCCAAGGGTGTATTTTATTTTAGAGGTAATCAGAAGCCATGCAGTTTATTGAGTAGAGGAATAACATAAATCCTATGATACCCTTTTTTTAAAAAGGCTACTATGTTATTTGTTGTTGTTTTTATGGAAAACTCTACAGATTCATAATTTTAAATATTCTAAATCTTTTGCTCACTGTTATCATGACTTTAATTCTTTTTCCTCTTAACTGTTTCTCTGACTTTTTGGACTTTAATTAGTTATTTCTCTCAATGTATAGTTCTTCTGTGCTCTAGTCTACCATTAATATAACCTATTCATCCTCATTTATTCTTCCACAAAGCCTGCCTTCTTTCTCCCACTGGTAAGTTCCTCCAGGAGCCTCCAATTTGTGAAATGTCTACTTTATTCTGCCTTTATTCTCCTCTAAGCTATATCATTTACTTTCTTGATTTCAAAACATTGCCTCTTGCTAGGTACTTTCTTACCTATCCATTTGCAGCTATTCAACTTTCTTTTGTGTATTGACTTCCCCTAGGAATATAAGATCCTTGAGGGCAGTATCTCTAGTGCTGAGTATATAGGGATCTCAATTAAATGTTTGTTTCCTTTCTTTCTTTTGTATGGATGAGGTACCTACAACACACACATGTTACTTCCATAGTGCTGAGTCTGGGACATCCATGCCTTGTCAAATGGAAGAATGGTAGATGTTAAACCTAATGGTTAAAGACTATTAACCCCTCCTTAAAGCCTTCATTTGAATGTGATCAGAAGAATTAAAATAGCTCTGACAAAAAGATAGCTTTGAAGAAAAAGTAGGCTCCTTAAGAATTCCTTGTCGGAACAAATACTACAGGATTTGTCTATTTCTGGGGATCAGGAGAACCTATTTCCCTGGAGAGGAGAGGGAATCCTGTTCTGAGACAGTCTGGCTTCTTGATGGATGGTCCCAGTGCTCTAACTGAGTCTTATATGGATAACAGATATACAGTGATCATTGTCAGCCTGTCAGGGGAGGTTTAAAGCAAAGAAGGAAGTTAAAAACTAGAGGAGTATTGAGATGTTGTGAAACACAGGAGACAGAAAACCTTTCCCAATCCCATTATCCCATTATTTTCCCTCCCCCTTTATATTTCCCCTACAACTCTGTCCCTAACCTCCCCCATCTTTACCTCAAGCAAATGATTATTCTCTGAAATCTTATTATATATATATATATATATATATATATATATATATATATGCATCTCATTAACTAGACAGCACACTCCACTGGAATTCTTTTGAAGCACATGGTCACTCAAGACACTGTGCTTACAGAATTCAGTATAGCCAAAGGTGTTTGGGAAAAAAAAAATGAATTAATAGGGCGGCTAGGTGGTGCAGTGGATAGAACACCAGCCCTGGAGTCAGGTGTACCTGAGTTCAAATCTGGACTCAGACACATAATAATTACCTAGCTGTGTGGCCTTGGGCAAGCCACTTAACCCCATCTGCCTTGCAAAAAGCTTAAAAAATGAATTAATAACCTAATATCACATGCTCTCAGGACTTTTCTAAAGTGATATTCTCTGAAGGATTTTTTTTTTTTATTTGAAAGATAAATTTCTGACTCAAGATCATCTGAAACTATAGATTCAAGGGTCAGGTATCATAGCATTTCATCCTTTCAGAGAAGAAATGTTAAATTTGACGGTGTTTGTGAGTAGTGTTAAGGTCTGTGGCCTGATTGCTTAGTTGTCTTAATCATAGTACTAAAGAAACCAAGATTGTGAGATTACTTCCCTTACAGGTCTCTTATCTTTCCCCCGCCCCCCCCCCCCCCCCCGTAATCATAGAATAGCAATTATTTCAAAAGAGACAGGATGGCTATTAGCAATGTGGATATGTGGGGGAAAAAAGTATGGTTATATTAACATATTAAAGCATTTGAAATTTGACAATTTTTTTGCAAGGCAAATGGGGTTTAAGTGGCTTGCCCAAGGCCACACAGCTAGGTGATTATTAAATATCTGAGGCGGGATTTGAACTCAGATGCCCCTGACTCTAGGGCTGGTGCTCTGTCCACTGTGCCACCTAACTGCCCCAAATTTGACAAATTTTTGAGAAATTTGCTGGAATATAGGTAGAGGATAGAAGGAAGAGAGAGATATCATATAATCTTAGATCTAGAGTTAAAAAGTCATTTAGTCCAAGGCCTCATTTTATATCTCAGGAAACAATTGTCCAAATGATTTATCCAAAGGTGCACAATTGATAAATGTCAGAGGTAGGGTATGAATTCAAATTGTCAAACTCTAGAGCCATATACTGAGAAAAGGAGAGACAGCCATGAGAAGGTTGTATGTGGGTATAAAGTCCATCACAGAGATAGACTTGTCAAGTAGAGGATGTGTGGCATGGTTGAGAGAATAATAAACTTTAAATCAGTAAAAGCAATTATCTTATTTCTGCCTCGAACACTTTTTAGCTGTGTGACCCTGGACAAGTCCTTGAACCTTTCTCAGATTCAGGAAGGTGACAATAATAGTAATAACACTTATCTCAGAATGTTACTGAGAGGATCAAAAAGGAAAATGTATGTTAAGTGCTTATGTGAAGGTGGGTGTAAATCAGTCAAATCACTCTACCCCACCCCCTCTTTTTTTTTTTTTTTTAAGTTTTTGCAAGGCAGTGGGGTTAAGTGACTTTCCCAAGGCCTCACAGCTAGGTAATTATTAAGTGTCTGGATTTGAACTCAGGTACTCCTGACTCCAGGGCTGGTGCTCTATCCACTGCACCACCTAGCCGCCCTCCACAGGTGATGTTTTGAATTGGATTTAAGAGAGATAAAGTTGTACAAAGTCATCAGAGGATCTCCCTCTTCCAGAGACATGGAAGTCCAGTGGCAGGACAAAAGTCAAGATGACTGGTGATAGCCCAGGATGCAGGGCATGACCTGGGCATCTTCAGCCTCTGACCAAGCTCTATGCTCTACAAAGTGCCTGCTGCTTCAGCTTTAAGTGAATGACCAAGGATCAAAAAGTATTTGTCAGAGACAGGACTTGAACCTAAGTCTTTCTGATTCTAAATTGACTCTATCAGTTTCATCATATGGCCACTTCACATTGTTACATGCTACAATTAATATAGGTCATCTTACATTCCTTATATTTTGATTGGTGAGGTTTAAGAGAGACCCTGGTTTTTTAATAACATTCCTGAAATAGCCTGGTCTTATCAGGACATTTGCAGACTGTTCACTTTGTAGAGTTAATTCTGTTAACTATTTCATCTCTTCTATTTTATTTTTATTATGCTTGACTTTACTTTCAGTCATTTTAAAATTTATTCTTGAAATTTGGGTAGGCACTCTATGGATTCAGGAACCCCTTAAACATTGCCTACATTTTGAAAAAGTTCTTACCAGTCTCCATCATGTGTTAATTGAAAAAAAAAATTCTCAAAATATTACCTAGAAATTTCACTTATTCTAGGATAAGACAACCTGAGTTCCCATCCCACCTCTGACATTTACTATCAATGTTTCAAGAAAAAATTGTTTCCTGAGCTATGAAATGAGGGTCTTAGATTAAATGACCTTTAATGTTCATTCCAACTCTAGAACTTAGATTCTTTGTTAGCTCTCCCTTCATTCTCTCCCATACCAACAAAGCTATGGCAGTGAGTATAGAATATTTATCTTTATTCCAGCAAATATACCATAACTTTTAAATGTTTTTATATGCTATTATAGCCACATTTTTTTCACTTGGCTCACATTGCTAATAGTATCCTTTTTTTGAAAGACCCCTTCCTTTTTTGTGTCCTTTATAATTTAGAGCTACATTGAGTAGCATTTACAAATACCCCATTACAAGAGAAACAATTCAATAAGTCAATGTCATACTCTTTAGGGTCAAACATACATAACAAAAGTGATGTGCAGAATGAGACTGGCAACATTGGGGTTCTAATAAAAAGTTGAGCTTACAGACAGCTTTTACAACTTTAGGATTTGTTACCAGTCATGACAACTCAGTTTCTTTTATTTGGGGTTAAAATGGTCTATAGTTGTGACCATTGATAATTGCTATTGACAGATATATACTTCTTTCCTGCAGAATCTAGATTTACCTTTTTTCCTCTTGAGTCAGATATTTCAATATTCTTGGTAAAATTGTTTAGGGCATCTAAGCCATAAATCAGGTAAGGTAATGTTGCAAGCAGTTATTAGAAGAGCAAGGGACCAACACTATTTAGAAGTATTTTTACAGTTGTCCAAAAAGCAGATCATTCAGTGACAACAAATCATTTCACATATCATGAACAGATCTAAAAGTTAAGTTATTTGCCCAAGGTTACATAGTTAACAGACAGCAAAACTTGAATCTGAATTCATCTTCTTCAGTTATTTTTCATCATAATTGCCTCCTTATGAGAAGATAATTATTATTCCCATTCTGCAGATGAGAAATCTGAGATTGAGACTTTAAATAAATAACCCACAGCCACACAGCTATTAAGTATTTTAAGCAAAATTTGAATCCATGTCTTTTCAGAATGGGAGTTTAGTATACTTTCCATTTAATTTTTTTTCCATTTTCTTAATTCACTATGGAATTAAAATCTAATTAACAATAATGCAGGGATGTGATCCAGACAGGCCAGATAAGAACAGCATACATGAAAGAAAATGAGTAAACAATACTAATAAATATTAAGATGAAGAAAGAAGAAAGTGAGCCAGGTCAACAAGAGGATCACTCATGAGTCTCTCTAACAGGAGGTCAAAGATCATAGCCAGAAGCAAACACATTGCCAAGGAGTTTAAATAAAAGCTGGTCTCAGGAATGGCCAATGCTGTGAATGAAGCTCTCAGAGAGAAAAGACACTAGGGGCAGCTGTACTTGAGTCATATGAAAGGAACAGGTTGTTTGATCTGGATGGACGACTTCAGTAAGTCAGCACTCTCTGCTTCAATATAAAGCAGGAAGGGAGTCTTCAAGATGTGTCTGGGCCCTTCACCAGAGAATCCAAGGAAACTGACATCTTTTCTTAGAAGCCAGTTGGCATTTTTTTAAAACAGAAAGATTTCAGGACAAATACCTACCTTAAAACTCACTAAATTCTATATTCCTTGTTATATTGTTTATTTCAAAGCCAGTTATGTATATATTGCAATTCCTTCCCAGCTAGAGTTCAAATTCTATGAAAGTAGGGTCCATGTTTTACTCATCTTTACCACTGATTCTCAACTTTCTTTATAGATTTGTTTTTTCCAATGACTATTTTTATTATTATTTAATATATATACATACATATATATATATATATATATACATATATTCAATCTGCAAAAATTTTCCATCTCTATGTCCCCAATCCCCTACTACTGATAATAAAAGGAAAAACAAAACCCCTATTACATACTTGTATGGCCAAGCAAAATAAATTTCGTGGTTATCCATGTTCCTCTACCCCAAACCAGCTCCTCCATCAAACAAAAACCTTTTGTTTTGTGCTCTGAGTCCTTTGACTCTCTGTCAGGAGGTGAGGGGAGGATGCTTTTCCATTATTAGTCCTCTGCAATAATTGCTGCTCATTAAACCAATCAGAATTCCTTATTCTTTCAAAGTTGTCTTTATTGTTAGTCTTTATATAAATTGTTCTGGTTCTGTTCACTTCTCTCTGCATCCATTCATCTAAATCTTCCCATATTTCTCTTAAATTGTATACTTTATAATTTCCTAAAGCAAAATAAAATTTCATCACATTTAATGCCATCATTTGTTCAGTCATTCTACAATTTGAGAACACTTCTCATATTTCCATACTTTACAATTTAAAAAAAAAAGAGCTATATTTTTATATACCTTTGGGGTTTGCTTTGCTTGAAACTAATCCATTCCTTAATCTAGTTTTTTTCTAATTCTCCTTTATACTGTTTGCTGTTTTCCTAATTCCTATTTTTCTACTGAAAAAAATTTATTTCTGTTCTCACTGTGTGTATTATATATGTATTTTTCCATTCTGTGATCAAAGTGAGAGCCAAAGTGAGATACTCTTATCCACTCTTCCTTGTTTGTATACATGTGCACTTGTGCACCTGGGTTATGTAAGATAATTTTCCCTAATTCTTTTCCCCACTTTCCCTAAATGTATTCCTCTTACCCTCTCATACCATCTGTCTTTTTAGATAATCAAGATATAAAAGGACCACTTCCAGTTTCTTTCTATTTATACTCCCTGTTTGACCATTAATGATAGTAGGCTTCAGGGGGACACACATTATTTTCCCATATTGGAATGTAAGTAGTTTATTTTTGTTTAGTTCATTATCACTGCTAAATTTTTAATTTTTCTCTTAATTTTTGTATTTGAACTTCAGAGTTTCTACATATCTCATCTGAAACATTTGGAAGTTCTATATTTCATTTTACTTTCAATTTTTCTTGCAACAGGATAAAACGCAGTTCTGTAATTGTATATTCTAAGCTTTCCACTAGTGACTGCTGAATCATATGTGGTCATAATTTTGGCTTCTTTGTGCTTAATTATTTATGATTTGCAGTAATTTATTTGTTTTATTAATTTATTTATTTATGTTATCTGGAAATTGGGGATTTTGGTTATCAGTGTTCCTGAGAATCTTCAATTTGGGTTTTCTTTCAAAAGGTATTGGATTCCTTTTATTTTAACTGTGTTTTCTGCTTCTAAGAGATCTGAGCAATTTAAAGATTAATTGAAATATGAAATTTAGGCTTTTCTTTTAGTCATGATATTTACGCAGTCTGATGATTTTCAATTTTTTCTCCTCAATTTCTTTTTGAGGTTTTTTTACTATATCTTACATTTTCTTCTATTTTCTTTCTCTGTGGTCTTAAATATTTCTTATTGCCTTATGTAATCATTGGTTTCTATTTGGTCCATTCTAATTTTCAAGGAGTTGTTTTTTCCTGTTTGGGCAAAGTTTTCTTTGTCTTGTGGTGTTAGTTTGTTAAATTCATTTCTATTTCTTTCTTCTATAACTCTCATTTCTTTTCCTTTTTTTCCCTTTGGAATTTTAATTTTATTGACAAAAACATTTTTAAATGATCTCTATTTTTGAAAAAAAAAAACCTATCTTTTGTTTCATCTGTGTCCAAGATGCTTTTTTTGGTGTAGGGTGTGGAGACTTTGCTTATAGCTATTTTGGAATAATTCTTTTCTGAATTTGTTTCTTGAATAGTCCTGTCATAAAAGTAACTTGATGTTGGAATTCTTTTTTCTCTTTTTGGCTCATTCTTCCAGCCTACTTTTAGATTTTAGATTTGATGATATGACATAACTGTATAATTTTTTTTGTGGAAGATCTGAGATAGTCCTGTTGTTGCTTTCCTTGAGTATTGAATGTTGTGTTCCAGAATCTCCAGGTAAGCTTATTCTGAGGACCTACAAGCTTTCAGTGATCCCAAAGCTATCTGATCCAGGATAGACTGTGATTTCTGTTAGTTTAGTATGAACTGTGTAAGTTTATAATATGGATTTGGGTATGAGCAGCAACAGATAATTGTGACTGGACTCAGCCTCTGTCAGCCAGCTGGGAAGTTCTGCTGATCCAGAATTATAGAATTGTAGGTTTTTTTTTTGGTTTGGGATTCTTGCCCTAGTTATTCCATTGAGGGCTTTAGACTAGGCTAGTCTAAAACTTACAACCTGCTCCAACTGGTATTTGCATCTCACTGCTACTAAACTTGTTCCTTCCAGTATAGTCTGAGTTGAATATGGACATAGGACCATTTATCAATTTATTCTATATGTGTGACCCAGAACGGGACAGTGACCAGCAAAGCTAACTGTGATACCCTTTTATAGGTTTGAAACTCTTATCTGCCCTGCTTGATAGCCTCTCCTTGGTCTCTCAATGAGTAGTATGTCCTATACCAGTGATCACCTATTCAGTGACTACAAAACTCTGTCTCTCTCTTTCTGTACCAACCTGGACTGGAAAAATGACTTAATGTGTTATTGTTGTTGTTGTTGTTGTTGTTTTGGATTTCGCCAGTGACTTTTGATTTAGTGAATTTTCTAGATATGTTTGAAGATTTTTTTGGGGGGAGAGTATAGAGGGAGTTTTTCTAATTTCACTCTTTCTACTATGCCATCTTTACTGCTCTGACAAAAGAAATAGTAATTAAAAATTAATCTGTCCCCCATATTACCCCACCCCCCTTGCCACAAAACTGGGAAACAATCTTTTCAACTAGGAGTTCTGATAAAGGTCTCATTTCTAAAATATACAGAGTATTTCATCAAATTTGTAAGGTCACAAGTCATTCCCCAATTGATAAATGGGCAAAGGATATAAATAGCCAGTTTTCAAATGAAGAAATTAAAGCTATATGAATCATATGAAAAAAATTCTCCAAATCATTATTGATTAGAGAAATGCATATTAATACATCAATGAGGTATCATTTCACACCTATCAGATTGGCCAAGATGAGAAAAAGGGGAAAATGATCAAGGTTGGTGAGGTAGTGGGAAGATTGGGGAATTGATGCACTGCTGGTGCAGTTGTGAAAGGATCCAACCTTTCTGAAGAACAATATGGAACTATGCCCAAAGAGCAATAAAACTCTTCATAACCTTTGACCCATCAATTCCAATTTTAGGTCTATATCCAGAAGAAATTATAAAAAAGGGAAAAGTCCTGCATGTTCCAACATATTCATAGCAGCCCTTTTTGTACTGCCAAGGAAATGGAAATTGAAGGGCTACCAATCAATTGGGGAAATGGCTAAACAAGTTATGGCACATGAATACTATGGAATGTTATTATTCTATAAGAAACCATGAATGATTGGACTCTAGAGAAGCATGGAATGACTTATGGGGATCTGATGCTGAGGGAAGGGAGTAGAACCAAGAAAACAATGTACACATAAACAACAACATTGTGAGATGAACAGCCTTGATTGAAGCAACTCCTCTCAGCAGTTCAGAGAGCTAGGACAACTGTATTAGACAAGCTATGGACTATGTTATTCCTATCCAGAGGAAGAAAAACAAAAGAAAACAAAGCAAAACACACACACACACACACACACACACACAAAACCCTTTAGAATCTGATAAACACTTTATAAAATTTATCTAGTTATCTCTTATGTATCTCTTTCCCTTAATCCTAATTCCTCATACCGAAAATAACTAATCTATAAACATATGTATCAAAATATATATGGACAATGATAATCTGACTGTTTGTCATTGAAGGGAAGGGGGGTGGGAAGGGAGGGTAGAAGGAAATTTTGTAACTTAAAAATATGCACGTGCATACAGGTGAAAATAAATTAAAAAACAAAAATTGAAGCCAAAACATTACACCCCTTCTCATTGAGAGAAAAACAAGTCAATAGAAATCAAACCAAACTAGAATCCATAGCAAAACTAACTGACCACCCCCCCCGAAAACTGACCCCCCCCAAAGACCCTCATTAGGTACTTACATAGTGCAGTAAAACAAATTGCCCTATTAGTTATATTAACCATGTTTTCAGGGCTTATTATATATGACTTTGCTTCATATGATCTATATTCTGGTCAAAATTGCCACAGGATATTTCATTTACTGTCCTTAATTTTGGACACTCTATTCCCAAATCTTGGAATATTCTTCTTCTTTACCTTTATTTCTTAGAATGCCTAGCTTTCTTCAAAGTACAGATCAGCTACCACCTTTTAAAGGTTTTCCTGAACTTAATTAAATTCTAGTATTTCTCAATCACTATTACCTATATTTATTTTATATATTCTATGTACAGTTCTCTGTTTAAATGGTATCTCTTCTGATTGAAATTAAACTACTTGAAGACACAGGTTATCTATGTCCAGTGGCTAGCTAGTACAGTGCTTAGAATGCAGTAGGCATTTAATAAATGCTTTTTTATTGCTCAAAAATACTAGGTATTTAATAACTGTTAACTGAATGAATGTATCCAATAAAAACTACTGGTGTTTCCATTTATATGCATCCAAAAATTGATTTAAAATCAATTTATGTCTTTATGAACACACTTATTACATATCAGCCAATATTCTTGATACTTGAAATATCAGAAAACGAACCTTTCCTCAATGTAGAATAATAAATGTTTCCAACCTCTGCTGTCATGTAGGGACCTATCTTGAAGAAATAATATACCTTTTCTTTGGAGAGAACTTCCAAGTGAAATAAAACTTCATTAAACCTGGATCAGTTTTTGATGTCGCTGTGACCCACAGATGTATTTCCTTTCATTCAGCTTTCCTTTTTGCACTTTAAAGTAATGACTTCAGTATAGAGCAGTGGTTCTGATTCATAATCAAGAAAGGTCAGCTGGGAAGTATGGTGTGGTATAGCTTAGAAGAATAATGAAAAGACCAGAGACCCAAGAGTTCTACTGTATTTTCTAAGCGACATTGGTAATGCATTTATGGGAACTTTAATGTCCTCCCTATAAAAACAATATGGAAAGCATAAAGATAGTCCAGTGGACTGGAAATCTTATCTCACACTTGCCTTTTCAGCATTCTCCCCCTCTTTCCCCTGGCCACTGCTGATTATTTTGCTCCTAGACTCTAATACTCCTATGCTATTCTTGGGTCCTATTCCTGGACCAAACCTAGTACTACCTCACCTAGTAGTGTCCTAACAAAAGCATATGCATTTATTATTCTTCCTACCACAGTTTCCATATTTTCAATCTCATTTCCTCATAGCTAGAGGTAGCATTGGAAAGCATTAAAATTTATTCAACATATTTATTTAAAATTGATCCCATTCTATAATTGATTTGCTTTGAGAAGAACATGGACCCTACTTTTGTTAAAAAAGAAACCATCATGAAGATAAGCTGAAAAATCTCTGATTCTGAATACAGTCTATCTCTGTTAACAGACCATCTCCATTATGCAGAAACCTCAGTCAGAAATAGAACATGTTCAGGGATTGTCAGCTTAAATCCATATACATTTATGTATATTTTCTTGATAAATATATATGAATATTTACATTTATGATATTTGTTATATAGTAGACAAATATCTGAACATCTATATATCATATACGTGCATACACACGCAATATATATATATATATATATATATATGAATATATATGTGAATTAGATTCTTTGAATGTCCTGACTATTGTCAATTTGATAGCTCATTGGATGGAAAGATTTTGTCCACATAATTCAAAATAAAATGTGAATTTTTTTTTAACCCAGCTTAGTAGTTAATCAGGTTTACATTTGACAACTTCAATCCTTCTTAAGTTGAAAATTCTTTTTATTTGATTTTCTAAAACTCCTTTTTCTTGAAAATACAGCTTTGGGGATGATAGTTATGAATTTGAGGCATTACAATGGAATTTATCCAAATCTGTCCATCTATTAGTCAATCAACAATAACTTATTTGATCTCCCTTACATTCTTCTAGGTGCAGTACATGAGTCAGAGAACAATGATGCATATTCCAGACCTATTATTTCATTGCTGTAAAAACTATCAGTTTAGGAGAATTGTCTGAGGGATCAAGAAGTTAGGTGATTTACTCATAAAAGCACAACTAGGATCTGTCAGAATCAGGATTTAAACCTCTCTCTTTCTGATTCCTGGGCAAGTCCTCTGGTCTTGTTTATTGTCTCATAAAAAAAGATTCAAATGGCAGCTAAGTGATTAGAACAACTGATCCTGATGTGAATTCAACGTGACCTCACTAGCTGTTAACTAAGCACTAACTAGCTGTGTGACCTTCAGCAAGTCACTTAATCCTGATTGCCTCAAAAAATTAAAAAAAATAAGATCCATTGTACATACCTTTAATGATTAGGTGACACTTAAATGTTGGACTTTTTGTTACGAATTCTAAGCGTAATTGTAATTCTGAGAAAGGACAGGCCAGCTGGAATTAGTATGAAAATTCATATCAAGTTCTTTATCTTAACCTCTTAATCATTTATTACAGACATTCGCACATAAAATGCAATTATCTTCATTGTGGTCCTTTTCCTTATGCTCATTATCAACTTTGTCAAATGAAAGTGACCATGATTCCTATGAAATGATTTTTCTCATTGTCTTTGGACTACTAGATGAAATCAACTATGTCAGGTATTTTGTTTACCTCACTTAAGTGATTCTGGGAGTCATTCTTCCATTCTTTGCTAAATGTATTTTGTCTTCTGGTTTTATATATTGTCAGAATGTCAATAGTGATATGGATGAGTTAATCCAATAAAAATCATCTCAATTTGCTGGTCAAGGGCAAAGCTTTCCTTCCCTTTTGCTTAGTATTTATTTGTTAGCATGTTTTTCTCCCCTTATTTGAGTGTTAGTTCCTTGAGGATGAGTACTATCTTTTCCCTCACTTTGCATCTAACACAACTGGCACATGATAGTTGCTTAATAAATGATGATTGATCAATAGAATTCAAAGTACCTACAATTAAGTTAATATTTGCAAACTGTCCAAAACTTTGTTAATGTTAGCCCCTTCTTCCTCCTTTTGTACCTCTCTTCCACATTTACTGTAGAAGCAGAATTGAAGTTGCACATATTGAAGGCTATTTTTAGTTATTTTTTTTCTGGGTACATTATTTTCAAAGTATTCATCATCTTTTGTCTGGATTATTGTGATCAATCTTTGTCTACTTAACGTTTGTTGAATTTCAGATAATTTATTACAAAGTTCTGCACAACACACCACTTGACCCAGAGTTTTCAAAGACTACACCAGCATAACAAAAACCTTGACTGATTCTACCATGTTGGTAATTTTTCATTTATGGTCCTAGTAACATTCTTAGCCAGACTTTAAAAAATTCAATAGACTGAAAAAAAGAATAGATTATTCTACAGCATGAATAAGGATATAGATGTGGGAATGAGTATGGACTTAGAAGGGGGGGACAGCAAAAAAGGTTGAACTGCTATTAATAGAAAATGTATAAGCAGTAGTTCAAATGTTGTTGTGATCCATTAAGTAAAAGGGGATTACTGTAGGCCTTTACATAAAGAATTAACAGGTTGCAAACTGTTAGGAAAATAGGTTAGGAAGTAGTATACAAACTAGATTGTAGCAATGATGATAAAGTACATTAATAATGGTGTTAGTCAGAACATACTATGTGCCAGATACTGCTAAGAGTTTTACAAATATTATCTCTTTTGATCTTCACAACACTTGGGGAAGTTGGTGCTATTAGGTATTATTATTTCCCCATTTTCATAGTTAGTGTAACTTCAGAAGGTCTGATTTGAACTCAGGTCTTCCTGACTCAGGTCCAATGCTACGATTATACTACAATTTGAATCACCTAAGAAGAGAGTTAAATAAGCCATACATAAGATATTGAGGAATGGGGGGAAAGGGAACCTGAAAGATACTTAAAGAAAAAGAAAACTTAGAATTTGCTGCTAGTTCTAATTAATTAAATATTTTTTATGTAAGACGCTGTACTATATATTGAGTATAAAAAATCAAAAACAAAACTCTTCTGTATTTCAAAGAGTATTTTAGGTATAGCATATAAGGGTTATATTGTTTGTCCTTTGTTCTTGAAGAAATCCATGACAAGCAAATGAAGAAGATATCAGTAGTTGGAAACATAAGACCAAAATACAAGGCCTAGCTCTGTATATGAAGCAGTCAAAAATATTTATTGCATACCAACTAGGGATGAACTAATAAAATTGATAATTAAAATTATGAGAGTGATCTTTCTCCTCTCCTAGTCTTGGTTTCTCCATCACTTAGCACAATGTTAAGTACTATTTCTTAAATCCTTACTATAACACACAAGAGTTATGTAACTGAATTAATAATTAACTGACTATAGTGAATGAATAGTACATTAAGTATACAGTTTGGGATGGGACAAGGAAGAAGAGCCCACAAAGAGGAAAAAAAAGTTTGCAATGGACTTAACTTGTTTTTATTCGATCATATGATGCTCACACAACTCTGTGAGGTAAGTTGTACAAAATATTAACTATTTACATTTGATAACAAACTGGAATACAGAATGATGAAAGATTTATGACTTCCAGTCCCATTTTATTTCTCCTACATTAGATTATAAGAATCTATGCCTTTTATGAGGCATAGGGAAGAGAAAGGGCTACTGAATTTGGCAAGTAAGTCAACTTTTTTATAAAATAGTTTCAGTAGTATGGGGGGGTTTAGAAGTCAGATTTTAGGAAATTAAAGTTGTGTGGGGTAGGCGATAGAAAAACTGGGATTACAATTCATATTCTAGGAGTTTCTCAGTAAAGAGAAGGAAGAAATATGATGCTAGTTAAAAGGAAATATGGATTTAGAAAAATATTGTATTTTTTATTAGATAGTCAGATAAGTGCATTTTTTAAAAGCAGAGGGAAAAGTCATTCAGGGGTTGAAAAAGTTAGAAAAAATAATTTGGAGAAAAAATTTTGAGAGGCATTAGGAAAAGATGGAATTCAGGGTACAGATGGAGAAATCCTCTTTAGAAAGGAAAAAAAAACCTTTTTTGGGGGGCTTGGAGAAAGGAAATCACTTCCTCTGAGTCTAGAGGAAAGAATGAGTGGATAAAAATAGGAATAGTGATACATTAAGATGAAGTTGGAGATTCATGGAATAGCTGATGCCAGATTATTTCAATTATTTCTGCAACTTTGAAGGGTACATCATCTACTCAGTGTGAGCAGTAAGGAAGAAAAATTGGCAGCTTGAGGAGAAAACAGGTGGTTTGGAATAACTGCTTTGGGAGGTTGTTAGGAAGATAATGTCGAAAAATTAAAAAAGATTGATGAGTGTACAGTATGACTCTTTAATGGGCTCAGCTGAGGTAGACTTCCATCATTCTTTAGCCTTAGAACAGAAACAGAGGAAGGGGAAACAGTTATGATGTAAGATTATAGATCCTACTGCATAGGAAGAAGAGGGGACTCCTAATCAATTAAATTCTCCAGGATCCTTAATGAGATTGAAGAGTAAAAGAGATAGATAAGAAGAAAAATGATATATTAAGGCTTTTTTTTTCTTTTAGATTCAGAATAGTCCCATTTGTACTTTATAAAGGATTTGCCTCCTTGAAGATTTTTGAATAAATACTAAATAATAAAGGTGGAGAAATTTCAAATGGTTCATAACTTGGATGGCATTCCAAAATTTTACAGGAATGAAAATTGGAGGAATCCATTCACAGCTTTTAAAAAGATTACATCAAATTTATAACAAATTTCAAAGTTTACATCAAATTTCTCCACTTTGAAATTTGAAGAAGTTCATCTATATCCTTGATGGAAATATAGTGTAGCTAGTAATTGGCTAGTTGAAGGGTCAACTATAACTCTGGTGGCCTTTAAAAAGGAAACTTGTCAGTTCTATAGTCACTCTATGCAGGCAGTATCTTCTGGTAGTTAAAAAGAGATTCAGGTCTCCTTTCCTTTTTAGAATACAAAGGATATAGGACTCCATTTGCCCAACAGGATACATTTTGTGCTCAGAAACAAGTAGGCTCATAGAGTTGAGCTGCTGTGAAGAAGGAGCCCAGGTGACCCAGCAGAACCACCTGAATAGTTAATGTGCACTCAGGGTGAGGGAGTAGCATGAGAAGATGAGAAAAGAGCAAGGATCTGCTTTACTAGAGATATGAGTTTCGGTGGCAAGGTATGTTTCTTATGTGTATGCTTCTTCACTTGTATATTAAATGTTTTACACTCTTCCTACTGGTACTGTATGTATTTGTTGAAGAGATTTTCCCAGGTTTATGAGGAGAATGTTTTGTTCATACTCTTCTGTTTCAGGAAATGTCATTGCTTTTAAACTGTCCTCTGGCTGACTGTTGAAGCTAAATGCATCTGTGGAGGCTCCTGAGCTAAAGTTTTGGAATATGGATCAATAGGGTTCCTTGAACCAGGTTATTTTCTTTCCCAGGGGACTCAGATGTGTTTTCACATTGAAAAAATTCGGTGGGGGGGGGGGGTGTTACATTAGTTACAAGGTCAACAAAAAGTCAGTGTCCTGAGGGTACTTGTATTCCTGGAAATGACATTATATCCTTGTCCATCTATCCATTTTCTCATTCATCAAACATTTAGCAAGGTCTTGCAATGTTCTAGGTACTTTGCTAGGTCCCGGAGATACAAAGACACACAAGGCAGAGTCTTTGCCCTCAATAATCTTATATTCTATTGGGGAAAACAAATACACAAATAAGTAAAGTAATAAAGATGACGAAAGCATGTGGTAAATAAGACAGAAAGTAAGGATGGTTGGTTCAGAGAGGAGAAGTGTTAAAATAGAAATATCAGTGGATGCAGTGCCTTGCAGGGACTAGGTCCATCCTATTTCTATGTTGGTGTTAAGTTGATGTGGAAAGGTGTTGGAAGTCTGGGCAATCAAGAGAGTTGAATTTTGAGTGAGATCAATGACTCAAACAAATATCTAGCATGAATATAGAGACTATCAAACATTATGGAAGTGGAGTGAAAAGAACTTTATCCAGATGTTGATCGAGAAAATAATAATAACAATAATAATAATAATAATAATAATAATAATAATAATAATAATAATAATTTTTAATGCTTTCAAGTTGGTGGAGCACTTTTCTTAAATGGAATGGTTTATTTTATTTCTTTTGTTCTTTTGTTTTTAATAAAGTCTAAAGGTAAGGTCTTATTATCCAAGGTGTACCCAAGATCTTTTTAGTTTTTTGCAAGGCAATGGTGTTAAGTGACTTGCCCAAGATCACACAGGTTGGTAATTATTAAGTGATTGAGGCTGATTTTGAACTCAGGTCCTCCTGATTCCAGGGCTGGTGTTCTATCCATTGCACCACTTAGCTGCCATGAGAATACTCTTGGCACATACTAATAAACACTTATTTATTCATTCATTTCTTACTCTTAATATGTGACTTCATCCTTCCTATCTTCCTTTTTAATGCCTCCTTCTTCTCCATTCTCCATAGCTTCCATTTGAAGCCTCTAATTGTAACAGGCAAATGAAAAATTGAGAGAAGTTGATCTGGAAAAGGTGCTTAAGAGTACAGAGAAGTCTGACCACCTACTTTCCTCATATTATTGAAAGGAAACAATCATATAAGAGGACAACAGGAATATAATGGCATTAGAGAAGAGCTAGGTTACAGTTAAGGCAAGTAACTGGATGGGAGAGGAATTATTTTTAGATAGAATGGAATGCAGATATATGAGAGTAATGCTTCTCTAAGACTCTGAAGAAGCAGGTGGCAGGAGATAAGGAGAGTAGCATTTTTAATTTGCATACCCTATACAATATTTAAAAAAGTGTTTTCACATATATTATCCCATTTTAACCTCATGATAGTTTTGGAGATTCAATAAGGAAATTATTATTGAGCAAACTAGCTCAGAAAAATTTAAGTGACTTTCTCAAGATACACAGTTAGTGAGGCATTAAAAAAGAGGAGTTAAAACGGGGAGGATAAAGTGGTGGCAAGAGATGAAGAATAAATGAATGAAGGAATGATCAAGTTTTAAGTATTTTCTATATATCAAGCATTAGAGATGAAATGGAAGAACCAGGTAGTACCTACTCTTAAGGAATATACATCCTTAACCGGGGCAGACAACATTTATTGAAAGCAACATAAAAAGGGGGATTCAAAGGTGGATGGAAGGGTTCCATGGTCTTAACAATGGGGCTTCAGGTCAGATGAATGGGGTCATTACTGTGGACAAGGCTGGGAAGGAGAAGTTTAGTGATGGGCTAAATAGTAAAGTCAAATCCAAGACCTCCATGTTACCAAAAGGATTATATTTTATTGCTCCTTGTTCATCAAATAAGTATAAGTGGACATAAGTTTCCAGGAAGGAATAGTACTGGGAATGGATGGAGGACATTGTCCTGAGAATTGCAGTGAAATGAGAATTCTGAGTTCTATCCTCCAGGACTGGGAATGCAGAGTGGGTCACTGATGAGGCACGAAGGGAAAAGGAGAAGTGGCAATAAGACTGGGAAGGCAGGGTTCCTTGGTTCTCTTGTATGCCATATGGGCCCAATTGTGAGAGAACAGAGTCAAAAGAGAAAGCAGCCTATGATTCTTGTGGTGAAAGTTGGTCGAATGAATGAAAACAAATGAAAAGGAACTTAATATATATTACTTACTGTGTTAAGCACCAGATATATAAATACCAGCAAGTACGATAGTCCTTGCCCTCAAGGAGCTTCATTCTAATGAAAGAAGACAATATAGGGAGAGAGTGGGGTAGTAGCATGAATGGGAAATATGTAGGATACGGTACCCAGGCCTAATTCTGGGCAAAGAGGAAATGATAGCTCACTGAATCATCTGACTTACTTTGGGAGAGATATGAGGATTAAAAGAGAAGCCATAGTTTGGAGAAGGCTATGATAGACATGACCCGTAGAAAAGGAAAACTTCATAGCTTGCTCAGTGACCAATCCTATTGATACATTATATCTTTGCTGCTGTCATGGGACCAAAGACCATAGGACCAAAAACTCTTTTATTATCCAAGGTGTACCCAAGATCTTTGGCACTGAGATATACTTGTTCATCCAGTAGTTCAACACATGCATACTTTATGGATTGGACTCTGTAGTCCCATCTCCTACTACACCATTATGGAAAGTTTCAGTCATAGTAGAAATCAAGAAAGGGAAGGAGTAGTTACACTGTTAATCAAAGCTTCAACAAATCATTTTTTAAAAATGTACAGAACACATAAAGAAATGTAGGGGGACCTGATTCAAGCAATTTTGACATTTTTTGATAAATTGAATGTGAATTTATGTAAGCCATATAATAAACATATAAATTGCAAGTAATAGTTCATAGTTCCTTGCACAGTATTTTTTTATTTTTATTAAAAATACTGCAATATTTGTGTCTATGATAATCAAGTTCATAATACAATTAAAAATGTTCTAGTTCTGCTCATTTCTTCTCTCCCCACTTCCCCTTCCTCCTCCTTTCTTTCCCTCCCTCCCTCCCTCCCTCCCTCCCTCCCTCCCTTCCTTCCTTCCTTCCTTCCTTCCTTCCTTCCTTCCTTCCTTCCTTCCTTCCTTCCTTCCTTCCCTTCTTTCCTTTCTTCTTCTGAGAAATGCTAGCTGTGTAACTCTGGGCAAACCACTTAACATTTTGGTGCCCTGGGTAATTCTCTAAGACTACAAGTTATAGATTGTTGATTTGCATCATTGAGCTCCACAGTTGAAATCAGAGGTCAAGACTCATCAATCTGAATGTAACATGGTGGGTGGGGTGGTGAGAGGAGAGAATGGTGGCAGGAATACCTATAAAGAGGAGAGAATTGATGAGGGTTTGAATAAGAGTGGTGACAATTTAGAAGAGCAAGGAAGAGAAAGATCTGGAATGTTAAGTGATTATTTAAGTAGTTTTCTTTTTCCAGTATTCTGAACCCCATTTTGATTATAGTTTTATCAGTTTTTATTATAAAATGTAAAATAAAGTTTCAAATCAAACAATATACCTTAAATGATTTTTCATTGCTAATTTGGACTATTATTTATCATTCTTCAATATTGAACTGATCTATTTCAGGATGGATATTTGTTGTCACTGATCTCTGTTTCTTCAGTTTGTAGGGAGGAAGGGTCATTTCCTGTTGTACTATACGAGATATAAATTATTACAATTAACACATGTGTAATGTAAAAAGCAGCCTGGAATAATGGATGGGGTGTTAGACTTGGAATCAACCAGAGTAAGGTTAAAATGCTGCTTCAGACATTAATATGTGACTACATGATTCTAGGTAAGTCATTTAACCACTCCGAGCCTCAGTTTCCTCAACTGTAAAATAGGGTTAATAATAGCAACTATCTCACAGGCCTGTTATGAGTATCAAAAGAATATACATAAAGTGCTATCTCAATATGAACTATTATCAGTTAAGAATTTATTAAGAGTTTACAATATGTTAGGTGAGAGATCTGTAGAGATCTGGCCTTGGAGCCAGGATAAACTTGGTGGGAGAGAGGGAGAGAGAGAGAGAGAGAGAGAGAGAGAGAGAGAGAGAGAGAGAGAGAGAGAGAGAGAGAGAGAGATACAGTGAGAGAGTCAAGAACCATTTATTAAGGATTTTCTATGTGCTAGACAATCTGTTAAGTAGTAAGAATACTAATGTAAGTAAAAGGAAAGATAGTCCCTTCTCTCAAGGAGGTTACAGTTCTAATGGAAGAGAACTACAGGGTGGTGTGGTAGGGTGAATGTGTCTGTGTGTGTGTTTGTGTGTGTGGGGGGGTTTAGGAAGGTGGACAGGAAGGTAAATACAGAGAGTTAGCTGGGAAAGTCAGGAGAGAAATGAATGAGCATGGTTGGTGTGTGACATTCTTAAAACTGTTTTTAAGGAACTCACTTATCAGCAGATAGGATATTTGTATGTGTCAAAAGCTGTAGTCCAGATTTGAATTAATAGATGGAGTTATTTCTTTAGTAGTTCACTATTCCAAAGAATCACAGATCCAGTTCCTATCTAGATCCTTGTACTATGCTAGTTGCAAGGAAAATAAAAACCCGAAATGATATAGTCCTTGACCACTAGCAGCTCAGCTTTTAAGGGGAGAGACAACATGTACAATGTGGTCACATATGCATATATTCAAAGTAACTTCACATAATATATGCTTATTTGATTAAAAAGAGTAAAACCAGATAATGAGAAAATAGCAAATCATTTACTAATTTCTTGAAATGAGACTTCTGCTTCATGAAACTTAATTTTGAAGGTAAATGACTGCAAAATTTTATAGAACTCCAAAATACTTTACATATCAGCTCTCTCATTTGAAAATGAAGTATTGCTCTAAGCTATTTACCATGTTGACCCTATGATAGGAGAGGCAGTATTAAAAGCTGCCACTATTTCCCACAGGTTTCTAAAAAGGCATGTTTCACTTTCTCTCTGGCATAGTCTGCCTGACATGGTCTCCAGGCTCCACAGTGACCCTGTTGCCTTTGTAACAAACACCAATGTGGCACCAGTCACCTTTAGCACTTGCTCAGTTTTCTCATTCATCTTGGTGGATAATTATAAGATTCAACATTTTAGGGAACTTAACAGAATACTCCTGCCACACCAAGGGGCCTGATCATATCCTCACATTTCCACTCATATTTTATCCCAAAGAGAGTCCATTGTGTTTAAGAAAACTTCTTTCTTTAAAGGAAAGAGTTCCCATCCCTTTGAACATTCAGTCTACTAGACAGTTTTCTACCTTGAGGGCCGACCTGGGTAAGGTCCCCATTGTTAACATCTCTAGTTCCTCCAATTCGTCTTGGGTCTCTTTTCATACTTAACAGCAATTCTAAACTGCCTTTATGTAGGCCCCCGCCCCCCTTTCCTTTTTCCTTGTTGCCATTTTAAGATCATTCTTTTCACTCCTTTGCTCTGTCTACGTCTGCTATCTCTATACCATGCCACTTAGTAAATGTACCCAGCTGTGCCGAAGGAGGCCACACTACTCACTGGGGCCATGTCCTTGAGAAAAATCTCTCTTTCCAAGCATAGATTTCCTTCCTTTCGAAAGTAGTCTTCCTTTTTCAGATCTAGAAAACCGTGAAGCCCTTTCACTTAAGCCTACTCCAGGGACAGATTACAGAACTCTGAAACCTATAGGAAGAGTTTGAAATAAAAGTTAATGTGCAGAAAGACTCAAAAAAGCAAGTGATGGAAAAACTCCAAGGGTTTGGAAGTTCAATAAAACACCCAAAAGATAAGCTTCAAAAGGGGTCTATCTTATTTGATCTGGAAATTCAAACTGGAGCTCTCTCCTACAGACATGTATTTTAAAATCTGCAGTACTTTACTGGTTTGGCTAAGCTGGGAATACAGTGGGAATGACCTCTCCCATGATACTTTGGTATTTCGACTCCCAGTTGAAATGCAGAGATGAATCCAGCCAGGAAAAATCAACTCACTGTGCATAATAAGAGGAAAAAACTCCAAAAAACCTCTTTCTGAAGTTAATCAGTTTTTTTTGCAACCTCAAAAATGCTTGGTTCGTGTATAATTTGAATTTAATAAGAATGTTAAAAGAACTCCTTTTATTGAAATCAATATCTTTAATGCCATATTTAGCCTCATTCTTTTGTGCTAACTTCTGAAGTGAGAGTACAATTTGGGTATTTTGAGTTTTGTGGACAAATAACATACACTTTTTGAGAGCTTAGCAATCACTTCAGAGTTTTCCTCTCAGTGTCCCTGAGGCATCAGCCAGAGCCATGGACACTCACACTCCTAATTTACAAGGAATCACATTAAGGCACAGAAATATTTGTAAAAATATTTGTGTGTTGAGTAAGGAATTAAATTCTGGATTTCAAATCTACCATTTTATCATGAGAACCACTTCTATATATATATATATATATATATATATTATATGTATATAATATATGTATATGTGTGTAGAATAGATTCACATATATATGCATATTTAAACTTGTTAGCTTGATTTTTTCATTAAAATAATCTCAAATGGGCATGAAAAAACTGGAAATAAATTTTAAAAAGAACACTTACTCTGTGTGTATTATTTATTTGCTTTCTTTGCAGAGTGATTCCCTATAATTATGAGTTTGCTAGAGGTGAAAGAAGTTCATTTCATAGATTGAAAAAGAGGTAAAGAGAGCAGAGACTAGAAAAGTATAAAAATATGGAAAAAAGTGTTATGATATATTATGTTGATGATTTACTTGGAGGCTTTAAACCCTAAAAGAAATCACAAAACTTTCTAAATAAGAAGTGGCTAATGTAAAAGTAATTTAAAACATATGTATATATGTGGTAAATAATTGGTTTGTGTGAAATATGGAAAATGTGTACAACTATGAAAAATAGTATTCATAATTTAAGAGATTAGAACTACCCCAAGTAGTATCTCAAAACCAGCAAAGCCATTCACATGGGTAGAGGAGTTGGGGAGGGAGATGAAATTCTAGGAACAGCCAAATGATATATATTTTTTTTATGATTGGAAAAAAATTCTAAACAAGACAAACTGTATCTAAGAAACAGAGTAACCAGCTATACTGCAAGCATACGGAATGATCTATGATGGAAGTAAATTTCTCTTAGAATCATTCTAAAAAATCTATTTCATAGAAAAGCCAAATAAACAACAACACAAATTATATGAATTGTAAATGAGGCCAGAATAGGCTGTACATTTGCTCAAAGTAATGTACATAGGATAATTTGTAAGCCAATAGAGAACAACATGATATTTTTGAGGCTAACACTAATGTAGTCTTATCAAAGGAACTCAGTTGTGTTCACTGTGTCTAAATTATGCAAATAGCTCTTTTTATAGCATTTTCTGTTTGTTTAAAAAAACACATGAAATAGAACATAAAATGACTGACTTCAAACTGAAACTCAATCTTTCATAAAGTAAATGCTCATTCTGCAGCCACTGTTTCAAAAGCCTATTATGTGTATTTATCGTCTAGGCTTACTGGACAGAATGCAAACGAGAGTCCAACAGTCTCTGCTTGCAATTGCATTGAAGCTGACTTCCACAAGATGGAATTTCCATTCTCGGGTTTCCATTGAGATTTACCTTCATAGCAAAGACAAGCAAATATATTCTCCTTTTGTGCCAACAGTATAAATCTACAGAAAATTAAATTCTTGAGGAGAGTAATACTGACCTTCAATAACTCTACTAACCAAATTTTTGAGCTGTGGTGGGAGTCATCTGCAGTAGCTTGGTTTGAATAATGGATTAATCCCTTTTAAGTGATAATTTTGAGAATGTACGTATGTGTATATATGTATATGTATGTGTGTGAAATGGAGGATAGTAGGAACATAATTATATAATTCAAAGAGATCTCAGAGCCAGTTAACCAATCAATCTACCAGTGAATGTTTATTAAGTAGAATATGCCAGATACTGTGATGGGTACTGGGGAAACAAAGAAGAGGCAAAAGTGACTTTCCCCTCTAAGAGCTTGCAATCTAACTAATAGATTCCTTACATATAAGGAAACTTGGACCTAGAGAGGCTACATTCTCCATGGTTATATAGGTACAGAGTTTCAGAGTCAGAATTTGAACCATGTCTTTCTCCATTAAAAGCTATTCTTTTTGATATGCCACACTCTTTTTGTCCAATGATTACCTTGCTAGATTTTCCTAAGGGAAATAGGTACTCAGCTTGGCATTAGAAGAATTTTCCCGTATTAGGTACTGAATATTCATTGAATTGAATTGTCAAAGATGTGGCTTCAACTCCTATGTTCATCTTTTTTTCTTTTGCTATGTAATTATAAATACATAATCTAGTTATTTAAGCTCCAGTTTTAGTGTCTGACAAAATAGAACTGAGGTTCTTTCCTGCCTAATTACCTACTGTTGAGAGGTTCAAATTAAATAATATTCTTAAAGATATTTTCTTATGGTAATAAGGGCAGGCTACCTTTAATGGTGGTTCCCCAATATGGCTTCAAATGGTCATAATGGTGACCATGGGTACTTCTGTTCATTGAAGAGCACTACAGAACTTGGGAGCATAAAAGAAAAGAGAGGAAGATACATTTGTAAAAGGTATAAGTTTATAATAAGTATAAAAACAAGCATTTATAAAACATTTCGTGTTTCAAAGTATATACTTGCATCAATTAACAAACATTGATTATATATTTATCAAAAGATAGGCAGTAAAAAAAAGATAGGCACTGCTAAATCTGGTTCTTTCTCTAGGAAAGACGAAATAGAGTAAAACCTACAGTTTAGGAAAATCATTCTCAAGTCTAAGTGGAGGACATAATGGAGTGAAGAGAGACTTGTAGCAGGTAGGCCAATTAGAAGGCTTTTGTAGTAGTCCAGGTGAGAGGATATTAAGTTTGGATATGTATCTATTTCTGTGTTGATACTGGGCAGCTATGTAGCACAATGGAGAGAGTGCTAGGTTTAGAGTCAGGAAAATTCATTTTTGTGAGATCAAATTTGATCTGAAACACATATTAGTTTTGTGGAAATGTAAGGATTTAGAAAAGGTGATTGAATTTGGCAAATTAAGAGATTACTGGCAACTTTGAAGACTAGCTTTTTGGTGAAGGATGAAACTATAAGCTATGTTAGAGAGGATTTAGAAGATAGTGAGAAGAGAGGAAATATAAACAGAGTACATATGACTTTTTCTTTTTTTGTTGATATTTTATTTTACTAATCACTTGTTTTGAAAGTTTTTAAACATTTATCTACTTGCATATTTACATTATACAATTTTCTTCTAGCCTCTCTTCCCACCTCACTCCCCTCAGAGGCCGACAGTCTAGTGAAGGTTGTTCATGCACATTTGTGTTTAGGATGTTACATATTAGTCATTGTGTATATGAAGAATAGACCTAGGGGAAAAGAAAGAAAACCATGGTATGGGAAAAAAAATAAGAGAAATTTTGAAAAAGTGAAGATAGTGTTCATTCAGATTCTGTTTTTTCTTTTTAAATTTGAATGCATATGGTGTTGCCTATAACATGCCTTCCAAGGCTGTCCTGGGTCTTTAAATTCCCAAGAGGAGCTGCATCCATTACAGTTGATAAACTTACAATATTGTTCTTAATGTGTATAATGGTCTCTTGATTCTTCTCCCTTCAATCAGCACCAGGTCATGTAATTTTTCCCCCATGCTTCTCTAGAGTCCAACTATTCATGTTTTCTTATAGAACAATCATACTTCATAGCATTCATATACTATAACTTGTTCAGTTATTACCCAATTGATGGATATCCCCTTAATTTTCAATTCTTTGCCACCACAAAAAAAAGCTGCTACAAAAAATTTTGAACATATGGAACCTTTCCAATTTTTTATGATTTTTTTCTGGATATAGGCCTAGTATTGATATTGCTAGATCAAAGGATATGATCAATTTTATTGCTCTTCAAGCATAGTTCCATATTGTTCTTCAAAAATGGTTAGATTAGCTCACAACTCTACCAACAGTATATTAATGTCCCAATCCTCCTACAACTTCTCCAAAAGTGATTATTTCCCCTTTTTGTCATCTTAGCCAATCTGTCTAAATTAAGTACCTCATAGTTTGTTTTAATTTGCATTTCTCTAAATAAATAATTATTTGATTTCATTTGACTTTTTATACGTATATATATGATTCATATGATTATATATATATGCATATATAGTTTTAATTTATTCATTTGAAAATTGCTTGTTCATATCCTTTGACCATTTATCAATTGTGGAATGACTTGGACCCTCATAAAGTTGATTTAATTCTCTATATATTTTAGAAATGAGACCTTTATCAAAATCCCAAGCTACAAAAATAGTTTCCCAGTTTTCTGTTCTCCTTCTACTCTGGCTGCATTGGTTTTACTTGTGCATAAACTTTTTAATTTAATTTAGTCAAAATCATCCATTTTGAAATTTATAATGTACACTATTTCTTATTTGGTCATAAATTCCCCTCTGTCCATAGATCTGACAGGAAGTATATTTCTTGATTTGTTATTTGGTCTGTGTTATATCCCTTTATGTCTAAATCCCATACTTGTTTTGATCCTATTTTGGTTTAGGGTGTGAGATGTGAGTTAATGCCTAGCTTTAGCCATATTATTTTCCAGTTTTCCCAGGAGTTTTTATCGAATAGTAAATTCTTATCTCAGAAGTTAATGTCTGGGTTTTGTCAAATAAGAGATTACTATAGTCATTTACTACTATTTCTTCTGTACCTATCCTAATTCACTGGCCATTACTTTATTTCTTACCTGGTAATAGGCAGTTTGGTGACTGAAACTTCGTAGTATACTTTTAGATTTGGCCACTTTCCTTTATATTTTTTCATCATATGTCAATTGTCCCTTGATATTCTTGATTTGTTTTTGCTCCAGTTGAGTGCTATTATTTTTTTCTCATTCTGTAAAATAGTAATTTGGTGGTTTGATTGGTAGGGCACTGAGTAACTAATTTAATTTGGGTAAAATTGTCAATTTTATTATCAGCTCAGCCTAACCATGAACACTTGGAACTTTTCCAATTTTTTGGATCTGACTTTTCTGTGTGAAAAGTGTTTCATAATTGTGTTCATACAATTTTTGGGTTTGTCTTGGGATATAGATTCTCAAGTATTTCATGTTGTCTACAATTACTTTAAATGGAATTACTTTTTCTATTTCATGTTGTTGGGCTTTGTTTTTCATATGTAGAAATGTTGATGATTTATGTGGGTTTATTTTACTTTGCTGAAGTTGTTAATTGTTTCAAGTAGTTTTTTAGTTGATTTTCCAGGATTCGCTTAGCATACTATCATGTCATCTGCAAAGAGTAAAAGTTTTGCTTCCTTCTTGCCAATTCTAATTCCTCTAATTTCTTTTTTCTTCTCTTATTGCTGAAGCTAATATTTCTAAAACTATATTGAATTGTAATGGTGATAATGGGTATCCTTATTTCACCCCTGATCTTATTGGAAATGCTTCTAGTTTATCCCTCATTACATATAATTTTTGTTGATGCTTTTAGATAGGCACTGCTTATGATTTTAAGGAAAACTTCATTTATTCCTATATTCACTAGTGTTTATAATAGGAATGAATGTTGTATTTTGTCAAATGATTTTTCAGCATCTATTGAGATAATCATATGATTTCTGTTAGTTTTGTTATTTACATTTTCAATTATGTTTTACTAATATTTGAACCATTTCTGTCTACCTGATATAAAGCTACCCGATCATGGTATATTATCCTTGTAATCTCTTTTGCTAATTTTTTTAAAAAGATTTTTTATATTAATGTTCATTAGGGAGATTGTTCTATAATTTTCTTTTGTTGTTGTTGGTGTTTTTTGCAAGGAAATGGGATTAAGTGATTTGTCCAAGGCCCCACAGTTAGGTAATTATCAAGTGTCTGAGGGGTCTATAATTTTCTTTTTCTATTTTGACTCTTCCTGGTTTAGGTATCAGCATCACATTGGTATCATTAAAGGAATTTGGTAGAACTCCTTTTACTACTCTTTTGAATAATTTATGTAGAATTGGAATTAATTGTTCCCTAAATATTTGGTAGAATTCACTTGTAAATTCATCTGTACCTGGAAACTTCTTCTTAGGAATTTTATTGGTGATTTCTTAAATTTCTTTTTCTGAAATGTGGTTATTTAAGTATTTTATTTCCTCTTCCATTAATCTGACTAGTTTGGATTTTTATATCCATCCATTTCACTCAGGTTCTTAAATTTATTAACATACTGTTGGACAAAATATCTGCAAATTATCTCTTTAGTTTCCACCTCATTGGTGGTGAGTTCACCCCTTTCATTTTTGATGTTGGTAATTTGGTATTATTCTTTCTTTTTTAAAAATTATATTAAGCAAAGGTTTATCTATTTTATTGGTTTTCTTATTAATCTCTCCTTTGATTTTCAGAATTTCTATTTTTTATTTAATTAGGAATCTTTAATTTTGTTCTCTTTCTAGATTTTTTTTAGCTGCTTATTCAATTCATCGGTTTCTTCTTTCTCTATTTTATTCATGTATGTATTTAGAGATATAAAATTTCCCCTAAGATCTAATTTGGCTGCATCCCATAAATTTTGGTGTCTCATTGTTATCATCTTCTTGATTGAATTGGTTGATTATTCCTATGATTTTTATATGCTCCACTCATTCTTTAAAATTAGGTTATTTAGTTTCCAATTAATTTTGGCATATCTTTCCATGACCCTTTATTACATGTAATTTTTATTGTACTGTGATCTGAAAAGCATGCATTTATTATTTTGCCTTTCTGCATTTGTTTGTAAAGTTTTTATGCTCTATCAAATGGCAAATGTTGGTATAGGGGCTGCAAAGAAAAAATTATAATCTTTTCTATCCCCACTCAGTTTTCTCCAGAGGTGTATCATATCTAAATTTTCTAAAATTTTTTCACTTTCTTAACTTATTTCTCATTTATTTTGTGTTTAGATTTATCTAATTCTGAGAGGGGGAGGTTGAGGTCTCCTATTATTATTAAATTTTGCTGTCTGTCTCCTTGTAATTTGTTCAGTTTCTCCTCTAAGAATTTGAATGCTATACCATTGGTGCATATATGTTTAATAATGGTATAACTTCATTGCCTAAAATTCTTTTTAAGAAGATGTAGTTTCCTTTCTTTTTTCCTTTTAATAAGATCTATTTTTGTTTTTTGCTTTGTCTCAAATTAGGAGAGCTACCTCTGATTTTTTTACTTATGCTGAAGCATAAAATATTTGCTCCAGCCTTTTACTTTTACACTGTGTATATCTCTCTGCTTCAAAAGGGTTTCTTGTAAAGATCATATTTTGAAATTCAGCTTTTAATCCTTTCTACTATCTGCTTCTGTTTTATGGGAGGGTTCATCTCATTCACATTTATAGCTAATATTACTAATTATGTATTTCCTCCATGCATGCTATCTTTTCATTTTATTCCTCCTCACTGATGTTCTGTTCTCTTTGCCCTTTAAATTTTAACTTTAATTTTGTTTTCACTTTTACTTTAGCCTCCCTTTTATCAATCCCTTCTTCCTCTTTTTTTCACTCTCTCCTCTCTCTCCCCCTGCCCCCCACTTCCTGTAGAGTAGAATAGATTTTTTAAAACCTAATTTGGAATATATTTTATTTCGCCTCTGGGCCAGATGTAATGTAAGAGGATTTACTCAGTATTCACACCCTCCCTACTTTTCCTCAACTGTAATAGGTCTTTGAACGTCTTCATGTGATGTTATTTAACCACTAATGCCTAACCTTCTCCTTCTTTTTATGTCTTTATTGTTTTAACCCTGTCTTGTAACTGCAACTCCTTTATCAAAATATCTTCTTTTTAATCTGTCATGATAGAAATACCATTCTCAAAGTCTGATCGAATGATTGATAAGTAGCCTTGTCCCATAGTCTCTAAGTTTACTCCCTTCTTCTGTTACATTAGAAATTCACTTCTCAAGAGTCATAAATCCTTCTGACTCCAGGGCAGATGCTCTTCCCACTGCTCTACCTAGCTGCCCCTCTGAGTCATAAATCACATCAAATTATAATTGATTTATACCATCCCCTCTTGTCAAGTACCCATTCATCCTCCATGGATGCACAATCTTCATGAACAAAAGCATTATGCAAAGCTAGATCATTTCATGAACTATTTTTATCTTCCCCCTCCAAACATACCCCCACTCAGTTGTAGATCTTTTCATGTTCAGTCCCTCTAAGTATAGTCTCTCCCTCTGTCTCTATAGTACTCCAGCCATAATCCTACCACCCTTACCAATGAAAGTAACAGGTACATTCTTTCCCTCTGTCTCTTTAGAACCCCAACAATGGTACTTAAACCTTCATAAATTAAAGTATAGATTAAAGTCAAGTTTACTTCCTAATCTATTTATATACAACCCTAGTATGTGCCCATTCTGTCCCTAATTACAACCTTCCTTTACTAAGGTATCTAGTAAAGTTAAGTCACTTTGTGATTTAATTATGTAGAGAACCTCTAAGTACTTTTTCTCCCTCTGTCTCTATAAGAAATACTCCTCTCATAATCAGCATGGTAGTCATGTCTTGTGTTTCCTCCTTTATGCCTATGCAATTGTTTGCTCCCAACCCAGTCCTGTCTTTTGATCCAGTGTTACCAGGATTCAGACTTTGTCTCGTGTTGACACCCTCCCTGCTGACCTGCTATTGCCAGGACCTGGGCTGCACTGTGGCTAGAAGCCTAGAGCTGGTTTCCCTACTCTTCCATCTAGCTGGGCTCCTTTTCCCATGAGGAGACAGACCTTCACTTAGGATCCTCCATGATATCTACAGATGAAAACTTGTTTCAACCTTTTTTTGTGGAATCTGTAACTTTAATGTTTGTGTAGAAATTCATTTAATATTGGGTAGGGAAGTTTTGATTGCACCCTGGAAGTCTTCTATAGATAACTTTTTCAAGGAATTTAGCTGAGAAGAGGAAGAGAGATATAAAATCATGATTTTTACTTTAGCTGAGAGACATTAAAGGTGGGTTTTTTTTACTGTATGTTTTAAGGAAAAGAATGATGTATATATTTATATAGACATCAGAGAAGGAATAGGATATAAGAGAGTGAAGATGAGAGTGAAAGCTATCTACTGGAGAAGAAAGGACATGATATTGAGGCTACATGGAAATGCCTGGTAAAGGAAAAAGGCCATTTCAGTGCTCAAGATGAGTGAATGAAAAGATAGTGGTCAATGATAGCTGGAAGATGTGAGATGAAGAGAAGAGTAATGATCTGAAAGAGCATCTACTGTTCGGGGGGGTGTGGGTAATGGAATAAAAAATTGATTAGGAAGGAATGTAATTTCCTTGCTGTAGTGAGGGCCCACTTGAGATTAGATAACATATTTGTAGTGAATCAAATTAACACAGTTTTATGAAGTCTTCCAGCTCTCAGCTCATTTGTTTTTCACAGTCCCATTATTATCTGTTTTTACAAATGAGGAAAATGGGGCTGATTTTGAATCTTTCACATCATAGTGTCAATAAATAAATATATGAAACTGGATTCAATCTTGCTTATTCTGCCTCTAGGGCCAGCACTATGGCACCATGAGTGAGAAAGTGAGAATAGATATACACACTGCAGGCTGTGGTTGGAGAGGACATATATATATATATATATATATATATATATATATATATATATATATATATATATATATATATATATATATATATATATATATATACATACATCCCTGATATGTACACCCATTGTTTGGCATAAGGTAGTCCCTCAATAAGTATTTGCTGATTGATCATTTGCTGTGTTCATTAATGCCTTGTCATCTCCAAATCTAGAAGAACTGGTGTAATCCTGATAATACCAAATCCATTCTAAGCAACTTGAGCAGTTTAAATTCTGGCCTAAGAGATCTGCAGTTTCATGAGGCAGATCACACTGAACTTTTGAGTTTTTGATACTAGAACATGTGCTTTGGAGTAATTTTGTCTTATTTACTAAAGAATTATGTAAGGATCAGATTAATATTCCCCCTAAAATCTAGAAGATTTTCTTTGTTACAGTCGTTTGTGAGAAGGAAAAGACTGAGACTACTAAGTAATTCCATGTTATTATTTATTTATGTTGTATTATTATAATAAATATTTTGTGATTTGTTTTTTTCACAGAAACTGGGTACATTGCCTGTAATAAAATGAACTGAATCTTCTTTCAACAGTTTTCCTTGAATGATGTGAAAATGCTGTAAATGGCAGAATACCATAGTCTCTGAAGCCTTAAAGTTAAGGATCACCCTGATAAATGCATAGAGGTAGGCAGGAGTAGTCTCTAAGACAAAGAGTACATGGGAAAAATGGTAATAAAGATACTATCAAACGTTTCTATATGAGCAGAAATGAATATTTGTAATCATAAAGTAAGAACAAGGAATAGCCATTGGATTTCACTGATATTCATTATGTTGAGAAGTCAAAAGAAGCATGTGAGAGGTCAACAGGGAAGCTCTTGACATGTCAGAATAATCCCCATTCAAGATACCTAGAATCAATACATTGAAGTATTTAAGAAGAGTATTGAATCTATCAATGTCTACTATAGAATTTTGAAATACAAATACTGTTGACAGAGGTTTAGGTTATAATTTGCCAAAAATGATTATTTCAAGCAGCCCATGTTGAGCCTAGAAATGGATAATATAACCAAAATTCTCAGTGTTTTTAAGGGAGCAGTGTTATAGAAATATGAACTATTTGAATAAGAGATTATTATAGCTCTCTCTTACATGACCTAAGAGGAGTGAAGGCCCTAAGACCTTTCCCGTTGTAGTAAGATCTCCCACTGGATACTGTGAACAAAAGATATGCCCAGAATGAATGGAAGGTTGGTGATGCTTAAGACCTTTTTGAATGTTTTCCAAACCATTCAAAGAATTTTACCTTCACCACTTGGGTATAACTTACTGGAACAAATTAAACAATATCTACAAATGTTCTAGTTTCTCTACTACACTTCTGTTATGTGTCATTAAGTTTCTCTCAGAAGCAAAATTCCTATCATCCTTCATATGAAGTTGAATTAACCAAACAAAAGGATTCAAAAGCTCTTAGAAATAGACTATTTTGCTCTCTTCACTTTATAAACTTTATTCTTTTTTTAAATTTAATTTTATTTTCACTTCTAAATGCTCTCTCTCTCCCTCTATCCCTCTCTACGCTCAATGAAGAGGCAAGAAATGCAATATTCTTTATGCATATGAAGTCATGTGAAGTACATTTCCACATAATTGAGTCCTCATTCAAGGAGGTCTACAATGTTCTAGGCCCTCCATAAGCTACACATAAACTGATGTGATTCTCCAAAAGTTAAAACCATGGTGTTGCCCTCAATATTCTCTGCTATAATATCTAATCAATTTCCAAGTTTTGTCACCTCTCTCTTCACATCTCTTACTTCCTTTTTTTTCTCTCCATGACAGAGTTTTCCTAGTTCAGGTCATCTTCCTATCTCACCAAAGTATTACAATAAATATCCAATTAATCTCCTTGCCATAAGTCTCTCTCCTTTCTAATACATCCTCTCCTCAACTAATTTAATGAAAAATCTCAATTTCCAGGTTAGATTTTTTTTTTTTACTTTTTCATGTGTCTTTTGAACCTCTTGTTTCATGTCCAGATTTTCTATTTAGCTCTGGTCTTTTCATCAGGAGTTGCTGGAAGTCTCCCATTTCATTCAATGACTATCTTTTTCCCAGGAAGAGAAGGCTCAGTTTTGCCAGATATCAGATACTTGGCTGCACTCCAAGCTCCCTTGCTCTTCAGAATATCTCATTCCAGGCACTTCAATCCCTTAATGCTTATGCAGCCAAGTCCTGTGTAATCCTTACTGTGACTGATTGGTATTTAAATTGTTTCTTTCTGGCTGCTTGCAGAATTTTCTCTTTTATCTAATAGTTCTCAAATTTGGCCACAACATTCCTTGGTATTTTCATTTTAGTATCTCTTTCCAGAGAGGATCGATGTATTCTTTCAATAACTAGTTTACCTTCTTGTTCCATGATATCAGGACAATTTTCCATTACTAAATCCTGTAATATTAAGTCCAGGCTTTTTTCCCCTCTTCAATATTTTCAGGAAGGCCTATAATTCTCAGGTTGTCCCTTCTCGATCTATTCTCGAAATCACTGGTTTTGCTGATGAGGTATTCTTTTTTTTTTGACATTTTGGTTTTGTTTAACAGACTCTTGCTGTCTCATGAAGTCAGGTTCCACAGACTCTATTCTTTTTTTAAGAGAAGAATTTTCTTCATTTACTTTTTGCAACTCCTTTTCCAATTGGTCAATTCTATTTTTGTAAGAGTTTTCCATTTGACCAATTGAGGTTTTGAGAGAATTGTTTTTCTTGTTGCAAGGTGTTAATTTTCTCTTCCAAATTTTCCAATTGATTTTTAAACTCCTTCCTTATTTCTTCAAGGAAGTCTTTCTGTGTTGGAGTGCAGTTCATATTCTCCTCAGAGATTCTAGGTCTCTTTGAGTTAGTGTCTCATCCTTTCAAGATTTTTTTATGGTCCCTCTTTTCACTGGCTTTTCTTCAATATCTTAAGACCTTGTGTTAAGGAGGGGCTGGTTCACAGAGGTTTGGTGTTGGGATCCCTATAGGCTTTACTCATTGAATGTAATATCTCCAGCTGGCTAGCAGGTGGTACTAGAGGTTTAGCTCACTAAGTGTAATATCTCCATCTGGTCAGTAGGGGGTGCTGGTTGCTTTCTATGGAGTGTCCGTGACCTTGCTTGAGGCCCTCTCCCTTGGCCTAGAGGGAATGGTTGGAGCTGTTGAATACTTTTATCTTTGATCAATGGTGGCCTCTACCCCGGGGTGAGGTACTCACTCTCCCTATTCACAGCTGAGGTGGTTCTGCTGCTCTGCTTAGCCTGGGGTGGAAGGTGGGCTGTAATTATTTTTCTTCTGGGAAATGGCTTTAGCTGAAATGCAGGTATGGACTCTGAGTTCCCCCTGATCAGAGGAATGCAGGGATCAATGTCTGCAGCTCTCCAGCATCCAAATTCTCCCCCTAACCCTGCTGGCAAGCTCCAGACAGTCAGCACCACAACCAATGCCTCTGCTCCCTAATTGGCCCAAGCCCCTGTGGCTGACCAGGCTCTAGCGCCTGCAGCTGATCAAGTCAGGCTCCTGGGCTCCAGCCCCACTCCTAATCAGTCTAATCCATCTGAGGCTGATCCAGTCTCCCAGTCTCTGGAGTCTGGTGCTACAGGCAGAGTCTACCCTCTGGACTTGGGACTCCCACTATCTGGGAAGACAGATCTTGAGGTGGATGTTCTTCTCCTGGCTTTTCTTTCTGGGTTTTATAGATAGGATTTCTGTTAAGAGGTTTGTTTCATATCATATATGAGGGAAGATCAGGAGATGTTAAGCACTGTGCCTGTCTTTTCTCTGACATCTTGGTGGGAAGTTCCCCCTGCCCCATAATAACTCTCCATGTTTGATTTTGTCACCTTTTCTCAAAAAAGCTCTAATGACTTTTGTTCATATTGTTCATATTGTAATTGTTCATACTGTAAAATATGAACTCCTTTGTTCAAAGCCTTGTGCATGGATCCAAGTTTACCTTGATTTGCACATTACTTTCCTTGGTGAATTCTACATACCTGCCAGATCATTGTGCTTGCTGTTCTTACTATACAGCATTCAATCTCTTTTCTGTATGCCTTTGTGCAGGTTGTTCCCCCTACCTCAAATTCATACCTTTTCTGCCTGGGCATCTTGAATCCTTAGACCCTTTTAAAGCACAGTTTGGGCCATCTCTTACATTGGCCATTTCTTAACCACTTTCCCCCCTTAATTTGCTAGTTACTATTTAAATACTCCCCCCTTCACTCACACATGTATACATGTGTATGCATATAGAGAATTTAATATGTATATTTTGTTTGCTGCAACAGAAGATAAACTACTTATAGGCAAAGATTATATCATTTTTATCTGTAAAGCTCAATAAGTTAGTAACCAGGGTTAATTGCCTTAAAACAGTGGTTGACTAAGTGAATGAATCTTGGCTGTTAGTAATCTTGTATGATTTTGACATACTCATGCAAGACATCTTGTGAGAACAGAGCCTCTTGGGTTGCATTCTTTTCTACTGGTTAGATATTCAACAAAAAATAAGCACAATTGGCTAGGGTATTCTCTACTCCCTTTAGTAAATTGTGTAACTATAGAGATGTAGACTGACACAGAATATCAGCAGTATTTCCTTTTCATAACTTTGACAAAGGATAAATCAATACATTTTGTTATATGGTTGTAAAAATTTTATATAGATGAGAAAATAGAAAAATGGGTTCATTGTTACTGATATTCTCTTGGTCGCATTTTTATTAATAGTACCTGAGATATTTTTCATCTTCTTTTATATCCTCTTTTCTTTTATATGTCTTGAAAATCATCTCTTTAATATCCTTCTTTTTTCTATAATTAGCCAATATCTATAATTAGTCAAATGAATTTAGCATAGTAGCAGAAAAAAACAAGTGAATGAAGAATGTATGTTGTACAGACTGTCATATTCATCTGGATGAACCCATCATTAGAGCTCAATCATCATAAATATCATTAAGAGATATTGCAATTGGATAGTAACCTATGTCCATAATCAAAGAAAAGGAGGCAAGCAAAATCTCTAAAAAGTAAAATTTCAGGTGATCCAAAGGACAATGGAGAAGTTCATGGTGAATGAATGATTGTAATAAATTAAAATGGACTGTGCAGAAATCATATGGAAATGTCATAAGAAAAATAGATGATTGGAAAAGATGAACCATGTGCATAGAAATAGCAACCAATAACTGGTGATCAATCTGCATGTACCACTAGTATCCACATCCTATCATGACCCCTTCAGAATGTTGGGTTGGTCCTCTATGGTTGATAGGGATCAGAATGCACAGGATATATAGATGAGAATGCATGACATTCTGCACTATTGATGGATACTCATATTGATGAGTCATATTAAGGAATAGAATTTTCAAAGATATACTTAGAAACTGTTGAGAATCATACAAGTTTCGACCCTTCAAAGAACATGAATTTGACTGTTGGGACTTTGAATAGGAGATTCTTATCTAATGAATAATGGGTAGAAATATTACCTAAGGCCTGGAGCTGACAAATCTTGATATATACCCTCTTAATAATCAAAACCAGAAGAAAGAAGATTGTCATTAAAGGGAAGACTAGATCACAGGCACTTCTCAGATAAAGAAAGGTATTGATAGAGTATTTTTTAAAATAATATATTAAAAGGCAATCCAAATAGTAACAATAACAATGGAAATACTAATGATAAATATTTTGAAAAAGAGCCCCATATAAATGACTGTAGCTTAGGCATCAACATTATTTGTTAGAGTGAAGTTGAAGAGAAATTATCAAATCAGATTAGCAAACATTTTCATACTTGGTAATTTCAGTGTAAAGGAGAAGAAACATGAGAATGGGGAAAATATTAAAAAGCATTAACCAGGAAGAAGGTATGGGAAATGGGAAAATATATGAATTCCACAGATGAATTATGCATCTATGTTAGGAATATTTTTTCATTTCACCTAAAAAAGCAAAGCAAAGGAAATATAAGAACTGAACAAGACAAAACACCAAATAAGATCTTAAAGAATGCAATGGATTTTATTGAAAAGAAAGGAAAAGACTTCTTATTGATGTAGCAATTATCTCTGACTCAGTTGACTCTGTAAACTCAGACAATTGATTTGTCATATTTAAGATCAGAATTAGTAAAAATTAGAATTATAATGAGAAAAATGTAGACCAATCTAACCCTCTATTATTTCAATAAAAATCAAAATGGCAAATAGACATTAGAAATAACATTGACACCTATAATAATTTTAGCTATGGGTTTAACTAATATAAATTATTTCCATAAAAGGAGGAAAAATGATCTACGAAATCACCTTAGTTGGCAAACAACTGACAGAAAATACTGATAGAACACAAGCTAGACCCAGAATTGAAAGGAGGATGAGAGCAAATTGGATAGCATCTGGGAAATTGCAAAGCTCTTCTACTGATCCTAAGCTTCTGAGAAAAGCAAAGGCTCATTGCTTTTTCTTTTTCTTCCATTTTTGTGTATATTTTAAAATTACACTTTTAGTTTTTAAAGTTTTTACATTTTGACACAATCATAGGCTACAACTTGTTTAGCCATTCCCCAATTTCCAATTCAAAGCTACCACAAAAAAAGAGCAGCTAGCAGAGACCTGGACACTTTTATCTCTGGATAGAGCTAAAGATGTATATCATATGGAGTACAATGGATGAGAATATGGTAAAGAGTAGTGAAGAATTCTAAGACAAAGGAGAATAAAGAACGTTCACTAAAAATTGTGTGGACCACTCTAGTTTCTTCTTAGTACTCTCAAAGAAAGTGAAAGGGAAGCAAACTTCTTAGCATTTTGACTGGATCATCTGTGATGTTGTCCTTTTTTGTTGACAAAATGGACACAAGTAGCAGAGATATGGAGAGGTAATTTTTTAATTGAAGACTCATTGCAACTTCCTTAGAGAGATAATTTGAGAATCTGAGGATTTTTTGAGTGCTCTGCTCCATTTGAAATACTATGCAGAAAGGAAAGAAACTTTCATGGTATTTGCAATCTTTTGGGGGACAATTAACAGAATCTATTAAAGGATGATACAGAATAGTATATATATATATATATATATATATACATATATATATATATATAAAAGCATTTAATGAAATATTGGATGGTCATGGTGTTATGATAATACATGTTGACAAAGAATGTACTGTTAATGATAAATGTTTTGTCAAAAAAATTATAATCTTTCTAGAACATGCATAGCTATTGCCTAATTATTTCATTTCAAATTCAGAATCTCACCAATGAAAGGGAAGTTTCTAGAGACAGGGCACTATAGAAAGTCCTTTTATTGAATTTCATTGGGGAGTCTGGATTTCAAATTTATGCCACTGGATTTTTGAATTGGTTGATGAGACACTTTCTAGATTTCTAAATGAATATGTAATTGTGGTTACAGTCATGCATTTTGTTCAACAAATGTATTAATAAATCTCCTACATATACAAAAAAAGCACTGTGCTAGGAATTAGGGAGATAAAAATGATTCAACATAGTTTGTCCTCAAGGAGTTTATATATAATCAAGAGGTTTAAGACAAAAAAGTAAATTATTATAATCCAATTATATAATAAAATCTTATTTTTATTATTTATTTTATGATTGAAAAATTAATTTTGCCTAGGGCCTATGTGGGTGGTAAAGACTCCATTTTAAAATGTGGCAACTTTACTGAGAAAGAAAGTAGAGTGGAGTTATATTATTTGGAAATATGATGCATAAATGTGTGTGTGTGTGTGTGTGTGTGTGTGTGTGTGTGTGTGTGTGTTTGTGTGTGTCCATTCCATTTTGGGGATATGATGTGAGCAAAGGCACAAACAAGTGAGAACAGGATAAGAATGGAAGATGGTTGTTTGGTACCTTGAATATATTATGAATGGGTGGTATGACACAAGATTGTAAATGTAGGTTGGAGTCTTATCTTGGAAGCTATTGAATAGAAGGAGAAATAATTTATAATTCATAAAGTGGGTAAATGTGAGTCAAAAAGATTTTAATAGAGTAACAGCATTTTCAGGAAACTTAGGCATGAATATAAAGATTGGGTTGCAGAAGACAGAAAGGGATGATCTCTTAGGGGCTAGAATAGAAGTTTTGAAGATCTACTCTGAGGTTATTATCATCCTAGTGTTGGAAAGGAGAGGAGGTCAGAAGAGACAAATTATGGGGACAAAATCAGTAGGATTTGATTAGCAATTGGATGTGTTATGTGAAGGAGCAATAAGACCTAAAGATGACTGAAGTTTTGATCTTAGATAGTAGAGAGGAGGATGGTAGCCAGGTAGAAAAATGTGAGAAGACAAGATATTGAGAGGAGATAGTTATATATTATATATGTTTAGTTTGAGATGCCAGAAAGGGCATTCAAATGGATCAATCCAATTGGCAGTTGAAGATGCAAGACTATAAATGAGCAAAAGTTCAGTGATGGAGATATAGTTTTAGAAATGTATTAAGTTGTCAAGAGATGATTACATTACAGAAATAAACAGGCACTATGGTCAACTTTTACCAAAGTACTGTGGGATCAGTTTTTTTCCCATATCTTAATTGTTTACTTCACTAAATTCTATACCTCTGAGATCCCTTTCAGCTTGTAACTTAATAACTATATATGAACATATTCTCTTAATTCATATAGAACATATAGAAGATACATACCCATCATAGTAAGTCTTAGGTGTCATTTTCCTCTGGACCTTTGTTTTCCCATATGTGAAAAAAAACATGTGTATTTGTGGACAGAGACTAAGCATGTGATGATCCGGGAATTTGAACTATAATACTTTAGAGGTGACAATTTGGGGGTATTATTTCTGGTTGGTTCTACACATTCCAATCTTGGTTTTTGGAGTCTTTCACATTTTAATTGATGAAGATATGAGGCATCTCTTTCATTTGCTTTAAAATTCTATTTCAGGGACCTTGGGAATTATAACTGATTGAGGGACTGAAAAAGACAGATTTGATTTGTGATTATTTTGACACATTTATCATGTATAGTGAACTTTGCATGTTACCACTTTATATGGCCTTTCAAATGATCACTTTATATCACACACTTTTAGAAAGGTAGGGAATAGGGTAGAAGTCAGGAATGCAAGGAGCAGGCAAATAAGCTAGAATATAGATATTCATATCTGTCTTTATATATGTGTGTGTGTGTGTGTGTGTGTGTGTGTGTGTGTGTGTGCACATGCATAAGGGAGTCTATTTGACCAGCAAGCAGCAGTGTTACAATAACTATCTTTGTATAAACTTAATTATACAAATGGTTCATGCTTATGTTTACTTTATACTTCAAATATATGACCAGAAATCACAACTGATTTAAGTCACTCATTTGGGCTACAATTTGATTTAAATAAATACAGGGAGTGATCTGTAGTGTTAAGATGAGATGCAAAGAAAGAGTAAATCATAGAAAGTAGAAGAGTATTAAAGATAGAACTTTGTACATCATTAAAAAAGTCTATCAAATTTATTTGACTTTGTAATACCATCATCATTATATAAATTATTCTCTTGGTCTTCTTCATTCTGCATTACTTCATATAAGTCTTCCCAGATCTCTTTGAACCCATGGCTTTCATGATTTCTTATGATACAATTTCACGTTACTAATATCCAGAATTTGTTACATATTAAAAAAGGAATATGCAATAAATTTCTATTTTTAAAAAATGAAATCAAATTTTGGCCTTTGTCTATTTTTTGGAACATTATAAAAATTGTTGCTTTTACCCATCCTTGTCTTTTGTAATCTTAAGCTTAATCAGTAATATAAGTTGAATTGTATGTGCTATGGAAAAAAATATATGTATACATATACTTCTCTAACTTGTAAATAAACCAAAATAAGTATGGTATATGATAGTGATGGAAAACTATTGTTCTATAAGAAATGATAGACTCACTGATAGAAAAACATGGATAGATTTGCATGAAATGCATAGTGAAATGAGCAGAACCAAAAGAACGTTTTATATAGTAACAGCAATATTGCTTTTAAAACAACTTTGAGGGACTATTGTCATTTTGACTATTATAAATGCCTAAATTAAGTACAAAGGATCTTTGAAGGAAGACACTGTCTGTATAAAGAGAAAGAACTGATCAATAGAAGTATGTATAGAATGATTTTGCATATAAATACATATTTGTGTCTAATGGGGGTCATCTTTTGGGTGGGAGAGGGAAGAAATACAAGAAAAATATTACATTATAATTTTATTATATATTTAAAAGGAATAGCAAGATGTACATAATAGATTTGCAGTTTCATGTGCAGTCATCTCTTTTTAAAATTCTACTATATGGTATTTCCAAAGTAAAATAAAAAAACACCTGAATTCTTATATGATGGTTAACTATTTGTATATGTTTATGATGTTTATGTATATGCATGTATATATATATGTGTATGTTGTTTATGATGTTGAGGTACAAGCTCTTTTAGACTCTATAAAGTAGGAAAGGTTTGAAGTTTACAAAGTTATGATTCATTTGTTCCCTTGTTCCCTAATGATCAATCTAGGTAAACCACAGAAATCACAGATTTTAGCCTGATTAGCTTTCAAGAGGAAGTACTTTAAGAAACAAACAAATATGTCTAGCTCTATGGCTTTATATATGTATGTGTAGATGTGTGTATGTCTCTGTTGACCATATATTTAATTAAATGTGTCAGTATATATAACTGTGAATGTTTCTATTATTAAATATATGCTGTATTGGCAGCACAGTATAATGGTGTGAGAGCTTCCCTAGTGTCAGAAAACCTTGGACTAAGTCATGCCTTTGATAGATACAAACTTATCTCCTGGACAAGTCACTTCTCCAACACAGTGAAATTCTTTATGACCATAAAATCACCAAAGAAATGCACCAGTTGTAAATCAGCATTAAATAGTTGATCATAGTAGTAGAATCAGATTTTCAGTCAAGGAAATACTTAAATTGCATATGTTTTGAAGCAGTATTCAAGGCAGCAGTAGAGATGAAAGTGGAAGGACCCTAGGTTTTAATCCCAACTTTGTTATTTATATTACATTGGAAAAGTCACATTTCTTAAGCTCAATTCCTCATCTAGAAAATGAGATAGGCTGATTAGTTGACCTCTGAGACCTCTCAATCTATGTTGCTTGTCCAGTCATTTTAGGCATATCCAATTCATCCTGAGCCCATTTGTTGTTTCCTAGGCAAAGATACTAAAGTTTGATATGTCCTTCTCCATATGTCCTTCTCCAACTCATTTTGCAAATGAAGAAACGGAGATAAATAGAGGTGATTTTCTCAGGGTTAGCCAGATAGTAAGTATCTGTGCCAAATTTGAACACAGAAAGATGAGACTTCCTGACTTTAGACAAGATACTCTAATCATTGTTCCAACTAGTTGTCCTTAAATAGAGATAGTGTGGTCTAATATATCAAGTACTGGCAGGTTATTGGGAGTGAATGGAAAGGTCAGAACAAGGTCAATTAATCAACCAACAAGAAGGATGGAATGATTCAGGAAGAAAGTTTTAATGAGGGGGTAATTTCATAAACAAAAGCACAGAAATGAAAATACTCAAGACATTTTGATAAGACATTGAATCATATAGGCTTAGAACTGGGAAAAATCTTTGTATTCTTGGTTTTGAAAAAGAAACATTCATTAATTTAGGGTAAAGTTCATTGAAAAATGCAATGTATTCTCTCACTTTGGTTTCATCTAATTGAGTTTCATTTGGCTTACAGAAATAGCATGGTAAAATGAATAGAGATAGAAGCATCTCAGCTTAAATTTCATCTCACCCTTGGCAAGTCACTTTATTTTATACTGTTTTTTCACCTGTAGAATGTAAATGTATCATGTTAACACCAGATTCACAAATTTGTTTGCTTTTTTTGAAGAACACATGACATAAAGTATTTAAACTTCTTTGCAGAAATTAAAAATTAAACACTTTATAATAATTTGCAGTCATGATTATAACTCAGAAAACTAAAGACTTAATAAATTTCAAACATTGAATACAATTCTATAGGTCTTATACAGATCTCAGATTCCTAGTGATAGCAACGAAACTGATGTGAAGTTATTTAAGGGAAATGCTTATTATTCTGAGGGTAAAACTCATGCTATCTTTTTAAAGCAAATTTATGTTATAGATTCCATTCATGGGAGCTAAGGACTTGGAAATGGCATGCCCAATTAAGACTATTTCACCATCATTAAATGGAAGCTGTTATTGTTTTTCAGAAATGACTTCATTTCAGGTTTTCCTAGTAGATATACTAGAGTGATTTGTCATTCCCTTCTCCAGTTAACTTTACAGATGAGGAAGTGAGGTCAGCAGAGTAAAAGGACTTGCCCAGAGTCACACATTTAGATTGTCAGGCCATATTAATTTAGGAAGATGAATCTTCTTGACTTGCGAGTCAGCACTCTATCCACTGCTCTACCTAGCAGTCCCTAAATAGAGGGAGTGTGGCATAATAGGGAACTTGATTGGCATCTGTAAGAGGCATCTGGTGGTCCAGAGCCCCGGATCTGGTGTCAGAAATAACTGAGTTTAAAACTGGTCTCAGAAACATTAAGTCTGACAACTCACTTATTTGTCTCAGTTTGATCAAATGTAAAGTGTAGGCTATTGGGGGGGACCAAATTAATTAATATTTCTAAAGCACTTAGAACAATGACTGACACCTAGTAGGTGATATATAAATACTTATTCTCCTCCCCAGTAAGATCAGGGTTCAACTCCTACCATTGACACTTACTATCTATGTAGCCCTGGTCAGATTACTTCACTACTATGTGCTTCAAAAAATTCCCTAAATGCCTTAAATGCTATTATGGACCCATTTTCATCTATCTAGGTGGCAGTCACTCTCCACTGAGTAGGTCTTATACTGTTTTTTTTATATGAAAATTGATACATCATGAAATAGCGACTAGTATACTGTTTGTCATCAAGAAAATCTTGGTTCAAATCTTGCCTTTGAAATTTACTAGCTTTGTGTTCCAGAGAAAATCCTTTACTTCGTGTTCTTTGGACAACTCCAGAGGACTTATTTACTAAATCATAAAAAGGTTTTACTCTGCCTTAAGGAAAGGAGATCCCACACTAAGCATTTCCTATGCTAAAGAAATCACAGATTCTTTGAGTATCAGCATAATGATAACTATGGAAATGAAGAGAAAGTATTTACAGTGTAAGGAACAGAATATTCTGGGAACTGGCTTGGAAATACCAATTCTGGCTCCAGGTCCATAAGCCTTACCCAGACTATTGATTGATAATATGACCTACCAACACTGACCACTTGACAAGTAGAAATATAGCACCCACTCCAATGTTAATGTCATAAATTTAATCGCTACCAAACATTATTTCAGCAACTGTAACCCAAAGGTTGTTTGCATGAAATGTGTAAATAAATGCCATGGCTCACATGTTGTCATTGGTATAAATTCAGTTTATTCTTTTTAAAAGGCAGAAGTTGGCTCTGAACATTAAAAATGACTTGTATGACCATGTTAATCTTTCTACCTCATATTTCACATTTTTATGAGAACTTTATTACCAAATAATATATCTCCATGCTCTCCCTTTGTAGCTCTGCTGCCCATTACAAGCCCAAACTACTTTCTGCCATTACTTATAGCAGTTTTATGCTTCATAGACTACAAAGCTCATGATGGCTGTCGCCTTAATAAATTCTTCATCACTTTCATATAATCATCTGCATTGCAGCTCTGTTAATATCCTTTCATTCAAAGATCCAGGTAGGCAGTTCCCTGCTGAGAGAAAGATTTTAAAATAATTAATTAGGTCATGGAAACCTGCTACTTGACTTTTGTCAGCAACATGAAATAATGCTGTTCTGAGCATTATATCAGTGGCTTTTGAATAACATTATTAATTGGGGACATTCTGATGTAGAGGCATCAATGACAGGTATTCATGAAATAATTTCCCATGTAACAATGGAGTAAAAAAATTCAACAGACAATTAAGTGAGCAAAATGTAATTTTGGTTCTGTGTTGAGATCCATTGTCTAAGACAGTCACCAAAGAGTACACCTGGGAGGTTGTCCAATGAGAAATATCCTGGCCCTGGAAAGCATTTCTTTTTTTTTATATTCTGTAGAATTTCAAAGTAATGTTTCTGGGGATTATGCTTCACATTCAAATAACTCAACCTAATCTTGGAACCACTAGACATGGTAAAAACTCTTTTTGTTTACTACTCTTGCTTTAATAGATAATTTTTTCCTTTGTTTTCTTTTATTTAATGCTTTCACATACTGTTTCTGTCTCTTGTACCTTAATCCTTATTAATTTTCTTGATCTGTGCTTACTCTCTCAACTCATATTAGCAGATTGGGTCTCCCAGAGAGGGCAACTACTAACTTTGCTTCTAGGGGTACATTCTGAAGTGATTGCTCTCCTAATTCTATTGTTAAACAGTTCCTTCTAGAATGTTTTTCTTTAATAAAATTCTAGTTAAATTAATTTTGTTCAGTTATTTCAGTTTTGTCTGACCCCACTTGAGTTTTTCTTGACAAAGTAACTGGAGTAGTTTTCCATTTTCTTCTCCAGCTCGTTTTTACAGATGAGAACTGAGGCAAATAGGCTTAAGTGACTTGACCAGGGTCACACACAGCTGGTAAGTGTTTGAGACCAGATTTGAATTCAAGAAGAGGAGTCTTCTTGACTCCAGGCCTGGCACTGTAGTAGCACAAGAACAGTAGTTGCAAAACATATCTTTTTTCTTCTTTCAAAACCTAGGCTGTAACTACACCACGAATATAGTGAGTGAGGAGAAGACTGGGTATGAATCATAGGACATTGTTATTCATATACACATCTAAAAACACCTATAGACAACTTACTCTGTAGCAGCAGTTATTCTTCTTCTCCAGATTCACTGTGGTATATTGAAGAAGTCCTTGGTTGCCTTCCCTTCTAATGCCCAACATCCTGACAGAGTCAGCTGGGTTATTATAGCAGAAAGAGCACTATGTTTGAAGTCTGGAAAATCTGAGTTCAAATTCATATTGGATATTTACTAGCCGTGTGATCCTGGACAAGTTACTTAACCTCTGTTTCTTCACTTTACTCAAATATAAAACAGATAGTAATAATAGTTTCTTTATAAGATTGTGAGAAATAAATAATATTTGTAAATAGTATCATATTCCTTTCAGCATAAAGATGACAGTCCATATCTCAGCTCCAGGTCATTTTCTCTGAGTGACTCAAATCCATGGAAAATTTTCCTTTCTCTGCTCCAATATTAATGTTCTTGACTTCCTTTAAGTCTTAATGAAGCCATAACTAATTTCTCTCAATTCTATCTCTTTTTTTTAGGTTTTTGTAAGGCAAACGGGGTTAAGTGGCTTGCCCAAGGTCACACAGTTAGGTAATTATTAAGTGTCTGAGACCAGATTTGAACCCAGGTACTCCTGACTCCAGGGCCAGTGCTTTATCCACTACGCCACCTAACCACCACCTATCTCTTTCTCCTTTTAATTATTTCCCATTTTTTCTCTATAGAGTTTTCTTTGTATATATCTTTGTTTGCATGTCGTCTCCCCATTAGATAGTAAAGTCCTTGAGGGCAAGGATTTTTGTCTCTTTTTGTAACCCCAGTGTTTGTTACATTGTAGGCACTTAATAAATGCTTATTGATTAATTTATGTTTCTACTAAGAGCAAATTTCTTTTGCCTCTCCTTGAATCTCAGTTCTGATATTTGTCATCTCTAAATGGAGGTGGGAGGTTCCTAGTCTCTCCTACTTGACAATCTTTCTTTTCTTTTCTTTTTTTGCAAGCAATGGGGTTAAGTGACTTGCCCAAGGTCACAGAGTTAGGTAATTATTAAGTGTCTGGGACCAGATTTGAACTCAGGTCATACTGACTCCAAGGTCAGTGCTCTATCCACTGTGCAACCTAGCCACCCCGTATGGTCTTGCTTGATTGAAAGGTGGAGTTCTTCAGTTAGGGATGCTACCTTTATTTAAGGTGCTAATCTCAGGTCTGCTTCCTAGATTTCTTTCAGATTTTTTTTGCAATTGAGTGGCTGGAGAACAAGTTATGGTTATACATTATATGCTCTGAGGACATCTCGTTAATTCTTCAAGATTTTTCACATACAGTTGAGCTATTCTAGGATAGACTTTTCTAAGGTTTAAAAATGATCCCTTTATATTGGATAGGGTTTTTCTAGAAAAGAGAACTTTTCAAAGTTTCTGTCTTTTGCCCCTTTTGACTTTCAGTTTTGTTGAAGTCCAATGGAGGACATTCTTTATATTTGTACTATAAGGTAATGAAACATTTCCCTTCCTTGTCCATGTCCTGCAACCTCTCAAAATAGCCTAATTTTTCTTCAGTAGACTGGGGGGAAACGAGAGCTATTTTTAAGCTATTTGCATTCTAGTCTTGAAATGGGAAGGGTCAAAAAATGTGTTCTTTGGTTTACTGTCTATTTTCCCTTTTTGTTCATGATAGAATGCTTATCAACCCTGAATGGCCCTCCATGGTTATTCTCACCAGTTCTTGGACAAAGTTATAAAGAACAATTACCAAAAAAGGCAACTGTAGTTCCCTTCATTCATGTTGAAACAAAGTTGTTTTTTTTCCAAAAAGAAGTTATGTTTTGGAGGTGGGATGGATTTCTTAGGCTGTTTAGATGTCTTTTATTGATAATGTTATTCACAAATAAAGAAGTGATAAATATAAAATGTATGAAATGATTTTACATGCACACATACACATTCATACATCCACACTTATTTGTTTTTAATAGAAATCTCGAGGGCAGGAGGAGAGGGGGAAAAAGAAAGTTACGTGAAATGGCAAGTTGTACATAACAAATTTAAAGTTTCATGTTATATTATGGAAATGCTTGTTTTATTTCTTAAGTTCAAAAATAAAAAAAAAAGTTTAAAAAGAAATTGAGACTCAGAGAGGTAAGTGACTTGCTTGTGAGCTAGTAAGGCAGAATTTGAACCCAGGATTTTTTTTTTTATTTCAACTCCAGCACTTGAGACATCACAATCTGAAAGAATCAAAGTATGTTCTTTGGCTGTACACAAGGAAGCTAACATAAAACCCAGTAGAAAAATCATGCTGAAGTATTTACTGCTCTTTATTCATGAAAATGACTCAATATCTTGACCAGGACATATGATAGCTCTGTACCTTGTTTATTTTTTATTACAATCTTCTTTCCATCCTTTCCCTTATTTTTTCCCAGCCCCAATAAAAAAAAGAAAAAGAAAATATTAAGAAAAAGGACTTGGGGAAGAGGCTTTCTGGGGCTTCAACTTTGCATAAAAGATGTTGGAATTAATGCAATATTAATGGAATAATGAACTTGAATATAGAAAACTAAGGTTAGAATCCCAGTTTGCTACCTTAACTAGGCATGTATCTATGAACTTCTATTTTCTCACCTATAAAATGATGATAACCTGTTTCACTGTTTTGCTCTTTAAGACTGTGCATATCAAGGTATATGTATGCAAAGTGCTATAGAAACAAAGTTGTTGCTCTTATTAAAATAATTACTATACATATGTGATAACAATAACTACTGTTATTAAAATAGTTTCTGCTTTTACTGTCTTCCTAGTGACTGTGAAGGCTATGGATATTTTCAGATATATGTCCCTTTGAACTGTAGCATAGTCTCTCTCTGCCACAAAGCAATTATTTGCTCACTGGAACATTTTTACAATGCAATTCTTTCTCAAACTATAGAAAAAAATAAACATTGCTAATATCTCTTTAAGTTCACTTTGTGTTTTCTCTGTTTCTCCTCTTTTGCTAATCTGTATGTTTGCGGTGCCCACCTACTGTGGAAACTTTTTCTACAATATAATTGTTAATGGAGGCTCCAGCAGTTAAAGAGAAATGAAAACAAAAGCTTATTATCCAATAAAGCATCATTAAAAATTCAGAAGCTAACAGTCCTTGGCTGACAAAAACATAGAACACACTGAGAAGCAAAAAGTAAAATTGGTGTCTTTCTTATTATCTCTCTAATTGGAAATGGAAATGAATGTATAGGGATTCTGTATGTTCTTTTTTCTTCTCAGTCACTATATTTCTTTCTGCATATAAAATATTTCTCCTGGGAGCTGTATGTCCTCCAAATGCTGATAAGACATACTGGCTATTCAGAAAATCCGAATTCATCTGTACAATCATTTGTTGAATGATGAAATGGATGTATGTATATACAAATTCAAACATGTGTATGTTAAACTATAGACAGTTAATAGAATGTCATCTATGCTTCCACACAAAAGATCTGTGATATTGCCAGTTTATGATCTCCCTCCATTAAAACTCATCTATGATATATAAGTACTAAGAATCTGATTGAGGCACATAAAGGTAAAATCACTTGCCTGAGGTGAAATAGCTAGTAGGTGTCAGAAGCAGTATTTAAACCTAGCTTTTTCTGACTCTAATCCCAGCACTCTAAGTGCTATATGGTTATATATAATATATATTGCCACCAAAACCCTATTTGTATGATGACTTGTGTTGATATCATCTTAGGTTCTTAGCATGCTAAAATATTTTGAGTATGGAAACAGTGATAGATTATTTATTTGTCTTTTAGGAATCAGATTCTCTATGTTCTGATAAATCTATCTTCAGCAGGTGATCAATTATATTTTGAAGATTTGGGGTCATTACAAAATATGATATAATAACTATTAAGGAATGGCAAAAATTGCATTCTGAGTTGCATTGAGTTAGTTGAGGGAATAATAGTACTGATCAAATCATGAGTCTTCTGAAATATTGAAGTATATGTGATCAATGAACCTATAAATATATTCTAATTATAGAAATGTGAATATTTATTAATTTATATGTATATCTACCTGTCTGTTTACCCATCTATTCTTTACTAAAGTTTTTTTGTGATCTGGAGAGAATACTGGGTTCTCAAAGACTATGCCAGAAGAGAATAAGTCTGATTTTCCTATGAAGGTAGGTAAGGTCAAGGGTTAGCCTACAGTAGTCAACTGTCATTAATTAAGCACAATTTTCTGTGCTTAAGTTTTGAAGATACATAGAAATGTAATCCTTCTCCCCCACATAAGACAAAATAATCAAACCAATTTCTCAACAAAACCCCAAAAAACAGTTCCTGATTTCAAATGGCTCACACTTTAATGGAAGTGGGATAGGGAAGAGAAAAGATCCCAATAACTATGTACAAACATTCAACCTATAGGTTGAATTGGAAGTAGTCCCAGAAGTAAACCACACTAAGATTAAAGAGTGCTAAGGAAGGCAGAAAATAATAACTTAACAAGACTTAAAAGAAGCTAGAAAAACTAGTAGGTAGAGATAAAGAGGGAAGAAATGTCAGGCATGGGGAATAGTTAATGAAAATACTGAAACTAGAAGATGGAGTGCTGTGGCACCTAGGTGAAGCAGTGACTAAACCCCTAGGCCTGAAGTCAGAATGATTTTTGTCCAAATCCAACTGCAGATAATTGTGTAATTCTGCGACCTTGGGCAGGTCACTTCTGTTTGCCACAATTTCTTCAACTGTAAACTGTGATTCATAACAGTATCTACTTTGCAGCACTGTAGTGATGATTAAATGGCATAATATTTATAAATTGCTTAGCATTGTGCCTATAGTTTTCCCTGCATGTAATGGACAATAAGAAGATCAGTGTAAGAAGACTGAAAAGGTAGGAAAGGGCTAGATTATAAAGAGCTTTAAAAGACAAGCAGAGGGTTATATATTTGATCCTGGAGGTAATAATGAATCTGAAATTTATTGAATAGGGACTAAGAAGTGCTCAAACCTGAGCTTAAAAATATGATTTTGACAGCTGAATGGAAGAGACTTGTGCTAGGGAGACCAACCAGCAGACAATTATAATAATCCAAGCTTGAAATGAGGAGGGTCTTCACTGGAGGGCAAATGGAGAAAAGGGGGTATATAAGAAATTTCATCAAAGTAGAGATGGTAATACTTGACAACTGATTTGATAATGCAAGTGAGAGAGAATGAGGAACTAAAGGTCATACCTAGTTTCCAAGACTGATTAGGGGAATGGATACCCTTGACTGTAATAAGGAAATTAGGTATAAGGGAGTACATGAAGTAAAAGAGAACAGGTTCAGTTTTGGATATTTTACTTTAGTATCTATGAAGCATCCAGTTCAAAATATCAATAAGGAACTGGAATGTGATACTAGAGGTTGGGAGGGAGGTTAGGGTTAGACAAGTAGATCTGAGAGTCATCTGTATACAGATAATTATTATGATGGCATTTTAACTGAAAAATATAGATGGAGAAGAAAAGATGGTTTAGTACAGAGACTTAGGGGATAGCCAAAATTAGTAAGCATGCCATGGATAAATATGCAGTAAAGGAAACAGAGGAGGAACATTCAGATAGAGCAGATAAAACAGAGAGAAGAGAACATGAATGAGGGGATGATTCAAAGACTGAAGAGAAGTCAAGAACACTTGAAAAAAGGCAATTAGATTTGACACAAGAGATCATTAATAACTTTGGAGAGAATAGTTGAATTTAAATAAAATGTTAGAACTAGACTTCAAGGAATTACAAATGATAGGAAAAGAAGTGGTAGCACATGTTGTAGCTGACCTTCACAGTTTATCCACAAAGGGAAAACATATGTAAGATCATAGCTACCAGAGATAGATAGTTTGAGGAGGTTTGTTTTTTGGAAGATGGGGAGAAATAGGTATGCTTGTGGATGGAAGGAAGCATCCATTGGAAAGGTAGAGTTTGCAGATTTGTGAGAGTAGTAATGATAGATGGAGAAGTCTGTTGAAAAATTTGAAATAGTATGGTATTCATTATGCATTATATCCTTGGTAAGGAGAAAGATCACCTCTTCATTTAGAACAGAATTAAAGGAAGATACATTTTTTGAAATATTTTACTTTTTCCAATTACATATAAAAACAATTTTTGATATTCATTTCTAAAAATTTTAAAAATTCTAAACAATTTTCCAAATTGTCTCCTTCCCTCCCCTCCCAATTCCTTGACACAATTAGTGATTTGATATGTTATACATATGCAATCATGCCAGGTATATTTCCATTTTGCTCATGTTGTGAAAGAAAAAACAAACCAAAAGGAAAAAAATGAAGTGGAAAAATTGTATTCTATAATCTACATTCAGATTCCATCAGTTCTTTCTCAGAAGGTGGATAGCATTTTTCACCATGAATCCTTTGAAATTTTCTTGGATCCTTTGAATTGTTGAGAGTAGCTAAGTTATTCACAGTTGATCATTATACAGTATTGCTTTTACTGTGTACAATATTCTCCTGGTTCTGCTTATTTCTTTTTGCATCAATTCATAAAATTCTTTCCAGGTCTTTCTGAAATCTTTCTGCTCATCATTTCTTATAGCACAATAGTATTCCATTGCAATCACATACCACAACTTGTCAGTCATTATCCCTTCAGTTAAGGAAGACATCCTTAGCAGAAGGAGCAAAAGGCATTAAAATGACCTGGGATGAGGAAGGGGAACAAAGAAAGTGTTCTCAGTAAATGCTCTTCTCTTTCAGTGAAATATGAGGCAAGGTTCTTAGATTTAAAAAAAAAAAATTGAAGGGCCAGCTGTGAGAAATTTGAAAAGGGAGGAAAAGGTCTGGGAAAGTCAATGAAGTAAATAGGATAATGAATCAATTAGTGAGATATCGTGCTGCAATGAGGTCTCTGTTGAAGTTAAGATAAAAATGTGGTATATCTAGTTCCCACAATATCCTTATTTTCCCCTGCTTTGTTCAGAAGCATGCAAATAAGAGCAACGGGAACAAAGAAATGGTGAAAATATTCCATAATTGGGATGTGTCAGGGTAAGATATTCAGTAGGATAAAAGGGGAAGGGATTTGTGCAGAGTTGAACAGATGGAAACTATTAGAAAATGTAGGTAGAGTAAGGGTGATGAACTTAGGAAAAGAATTGAATAATGGAAGAATTAGAGGAAGCAGAATGGACAAATGACAGGGTTTAGAATTTCAAGGTAGAGGAAAGAGTGGAATTACAATCATTTATCTAAAGACATTTTAGATTTCATGAAGATAGATGTGGAACACTTATGCATGAATTAAGGGTATGACCGTGTTTGGGTATAGTTGTGGTGGGGGTAGAAAAATAGGTCAAGGTAAATGAGTAAATTGAAGAATTAGGATGCTAAAGTTTTTGAGATAGTGTCAATATATTTATTGAATTAATCTGGTAAGAGGGCAGGTATTAGGAGGGACAGAAAGACAGTGAGCAGAGAACTGCATTAGGTGAGGATGGAAGGATTATGTCCTGGAGGTCTGAAGACAACAGGGTTGATTGTGTAATAAAGAGAAATTAAATGAACCTCAAAGGATGAAATATTATGAAGACAGTTTAAAAAAAATAATATTAAAAAAATAATTTACTTACCTTGACCAGGATTTATGAGTATAAGTGCAATTAATGCTTGGAAGGGTGGCCAGGAGAAGGGAGTCAGGTCTCAGTGATTTCAAAAGGGAGAGTGGGAGAGGAAAAGGTGTAAGATGAAAGCAACTTTGTTGCTCATGGAACAGGCATTCCAGAGATCATGTTGAAAGGGCCATCTAGTTTTAGAGTGGATTGAGTTCATGAGTTGGTCAGTTAATTCCTTCTAATATTGGTTGAATTGATTTTATTCATGCAATATCTTTTCATGTAATCGAAATTGTCTAGTTTGCATTTTATAATGTTGTCTCTCTCTCTCTTGTTTCATCATAAACTCCTCCCCTCTCCATAGGTCTGACAGATAAACTATTCCTTGTTCTCCTAATTGATTTGTGGAATCTCCTTTTTTTCCCCCTAAGTCATGCAACCATTTCAACCTTAACTTTGTATAGACTGGGTTATAATATGGCAGAAACTAGTCTATGCCTAATTTCTGCCATATTATTTTCCAGTTTTCTTAGCAGGTTTTGCCAAATAATGAGTTCTTACCCCTGTAAGTGGAGTCTTCATGTTTATCAAACAGTAGATTTGCTTCTGCTTCTTTTTTATGTAATCTATACCAATGATCCACTACTGTTTCTTAGCCAGTATCAAACAGTTTGGATGATTGCCACTTTATAGTGGAGTTTTAGAACTGGTATGTCTAGGTCCTTCTTTTGCACTTTTTATTAATTCCCTTGATATTCTTGACTTTTTGTTCTTCAAGATGAATTAATTTACTATTTTTTTCAAGCTTTATAAAATATTTTTGGTAGTTTGATAGTTATAGCACCAAATAGCCAATTTAATTTAGGTAGAATTGTCATTTTTATTATAATTAGCTTTATCTACCCATGAAAAATTGACATTTTCTTAGTTGTGTAGATCTGTCATTATATGTATGAATTTTTTTTTGTAATTGTGTTCATACAGTTTCTGGATTTGTCTTAGCAGGAAAACTCAGGTATTTTATTTTTACTACAGTCACTTTAAATTGAATTCTAGTCATTGTTGGTAATACATAGAAATGTTGATGATTTATGTGAGTTTATATGATATCTTGCAACTAAAGTTGCTAATTGTTTCCAATAGTTTCTAGTTGATTTTCTTGGTTTCTCTAAGTATAATATCACATATTATCTGCATATTGAGCATTGTTTGCTCAATGCCTATTCTAAATTTTTCAATTAATTTTTCTTCTCTTATTGCTAAAACTAACTCTTCTTTTATTTATTTGTTTAATTTTTAAAACTTTTCCCCTGGCTTCATGCAAAAGCAAATTTCAACATTTACTTCCAAACACTTGATCTCCAAATTCTCTCCCTTCCTCCTACACCATTCCCACCACTGAAAAAATAATTACTTAGTATGGGTTAAAAATATGTCGACATGAAAAACATTTCTACGATAGTCATGTTGTAAAAGTAAACATACTGTGACTATCCACCACAAAGAAAGAGAAACCTCAAGAAAAATAAAATGAGAAAAAAATAGTATGCTTCAGTCTGTATTCATCACCATCAACCCTATATTTGGAATGTATAGCATTCTTCATAAATGTATCAGAGAAATAGCTTCAATATTTTTTCCCACAGTTGCTATTACTAACTGTATTTCCCTTTATCTTATTTCACCCCACCCCCATTTATTCTAAACTCTCTCTCCTTTTATCCTATCCTACCTCAAAAGTGTGTTGTATCAGACTACCCTCTCCCACAAACTTCCCTCTCTTCTAACATATACACCCTCGTCCCCTCCCCCATCCCCTTTTCCCTTTCCCTTTCCTCTCCTATTTTCCCCTAAGGTAAGACAGATTTCTATATCCAATTGAAGTTATTCCCTGTGTCCTTCTGATAAGACTAAGGTTCACTCCTTCTCACCTTTTCCCTCTTCCACTCCATTATTAAAGCTTTTTTCTTGCCTTTTTTATGTGAAAAACTTACCCCATTCTACTTTGTTTCCCTTTCTCCCAGTACATTCCTTTCTCACCCATTAACTTCACCTTTCTAATATATTTTATATTCAAATTCAACTTCCTCCTATGCTTTACCAATATATACTCCTTCTAAATGCCCTAATAAATGAGAAAGTTCATTTGAGTTAGCAGTATCATCTTCCCATGCAGAAATAAAAACAGTTCAATCATTAAGTTCCTCATAATTCATCCTTCCTGTCCGATTTCTCTATGCTTCACCGGAGTCCCATACTTGAATATGAAATTTTCTGTTCAGCTTCAGTTGTTTCATTAGGAAAGTTTGAAAGGTCATTGAATTTTCATCTTTTTTCCTGAAAGAGGAAGTTCAGTTTTGCTGGGTAGTTGATTCTTGTTTATAATCCAAATTCTTTTGCCTTCTGGAATATCATATTCCAAGCTATTTCTGGACCCTAATGTAGAAGCTCTTAAATCTTGTGTTATCTTGACTGTAATTTCGTGATATTTGAATTGTTTCTTTCTGACTGCTTGTAATATCTTCTCCTTGTCTTGGAAGTTCTGAAATTTGACTAAAATATTCCTTGCAGTTTTCATTTTGGAATCTCTTTCAGGGAGTTATTGGTGGATTTTCAATTTCTATTTTACTCTCTGCTTCTAGAATATCAGGGCAATTTTACTCTATTGTTTCTTGAAAAATGGCATCTAGGCTTTTTTTTCTGTTTTGGGGGGGTCATGACTTTCAGATAGCCCAATGATTTTTAAGTGATCTCTTCTGGATCTGTTTTTCAGGTCAGTTGTTTTTCCAATGAGATATTTCACATTTTCTTCTGGTTTTCATTTACTGGATTTCTTTCTTGTTTCCTTATTTCTCATAGTCATCAGCTTCTCTTAGCTGCATTCCACATTTGAAGGAATTATTTTCTTGAGAAAGCCTTTGTATTTCCTTTCCCATCCTAATCCTGCTTTTTAAAAATCATTTTCCTCCTCATTTACCTTCTGAATTGCTTTTTCCATTTGACCAAAACTGGTTTTTAAGATGTTATTTTCTTCAGTAATTTTTTTTTGTATCTCCTTCACCAAGCTGCTGACTTTGTTTTCATGATTTTTCTGCATCTCCTTCATTTCCTCTTGCCAATTTTCCTTCAACCTCCCTTACTTTATTTTCAAAATCTATTTTGAGCTTGTACATAGCTTGAGACCAATTCATATTATTCTTGGAGGCTTTGGATTCAGAAGCTTTGACTCTGTTATGTTCTGAGTGTGTATTTTGATTCCCCTTTAGGGTCAAAGTAATTATCTATGTTCAGACATTTTTTTTTTCTATTGTTTGCTCATTTCCCTAATTTATGACTTTATTTTAGCTTTTTGTTAAGCTAAGGTACCAGGGTATAGTTTGCACTGTTCCAAGCCTTTGAGGGTTTTTTGGTAGCTGTTTTCAGGGACAGCCCCAAAGTTTTTAATTCTTCCAAGGTTTTATGAGAGGCTCTGATTGTTCTCCTATGTGCTCTGTTCTCTGGGTGACCACAAGCACTTCTTTCTATCCTAGAACCATGAGGAGGGGCCCTGCTCTGCTACAAGCAGTGAGCTCTGTTGTGCTTTTACTCCTTTTCCTGAGACTAGGACACAGATCTGAGTGTGGGCAAAGCAGTAGAAACTTGCTTCAGGGAAAGCAAAGAGACCTCTGCAGTCTTCTTACTATCTGTGGGCTGAGTGCTCCAGAAGCAGATCATGGTCCCTTGGGGTCCGATCTGCACTGGCCTTAGCTCCACTCTTACTCTGATGCGGTAGAGTTTGCCTACTGATCTTATTAATTGACCTTGGCAATCCCTGGGCTGGGGGGTCTGGAAGCCACTACTGCTGCCATGGACCCAGGTGCCCCTGGGGACCCAGGCACTCCATAGTCTGTTCCTGAATGACAGGTGCTGGCTTTCTCCAATGCCCAGGCTGAGCTGTGGTCCCTTCCTAACCCTAGTATAACAGATCCTTCCTGCAAATCTTCCAAGTTGTCTTGGGCTGGAAAATTGTTTCACTCAGTCTTTTTGTGTGTTTTGCTACTCTATAATTTGGTTAGAGTCATTATTTAAAGGTATTTACAGTGGTTTGGGGGTGAACTCATGGGAGTCCCTTCTTTTACTTTACCATCTTGGCTCTGCCCCCTTCCCCAGCCCCTGCTCCAAGCTAACAGTTCTTCTTCTGTTTTGTTTAGTTTAGTTTTTTTTTTTTTTTTTTTTTGGTTTCTACAAGGCAATGGGATTAAGTGACTTGCCCTAAGTTGCACAGTTAGGTTATTACTAAGAGTGTGAGGCAGGATTTGAATTCAGGTGCTCCTGACTCTAGGGTCAGTGCTCTATCCATTGTGCCTCCTAGCTGTCACCAAGCTAACATATCTAATACAATACAATATTGTACAATATTGATTGGCAGTGATGATAATGGGCATCCTTGTTTCACCCCTGGTCTAATGGGAATGGTTCTAGCTCATCTCTATTACATATAATGTTTTTTGATGGTTTTAGTTAGATATTGATTATCATTTCAAGGAAAACTCCATTCATTTCTATACTTTTTGGTGTTTTTAAATAGTTACATTTTGTCAAAAACTTTTTTTTTTCAAATCCACTAAGGAGTCAATATTATAATTGCATAAACTTTGTTTTTAAAGAAGATCAATATGTGACATCTTAGAACATTATTCAGTAGGTACCAAGCATATCTTTGAAGGCAGTATTCATTCTTCTGAACAGTGTAAACATATTCCCTTTATCATGATAGATTAGTTTTCAGTGGTATGTTGAAAAAAATGAATTGTAACATACAAATTTGACACAAAGATTCTAAATTGTACTCAGTATTCTCTTTACAATGCAGGTCATTTTCCTTGTAATATAACTTTATATTTAATTATTCAGAAACAGTTTAATTTTGAAATTTTATATATATATATATGTACACACAATATGTAAGAGGTAGTAGACACCTTCAGTTGCATTTACTTATTAAAAAGAACTAAATTCTTAAGAAAATACTAATTATCATCTCTAGACTGTTTTTTGGCAAGTCAGTGGGGTTAAGTGACTTGCCCAAGGTCATGTAGCTAGATAATTATTATGTGCCTGAGGGCAGATTTGAACTCAAATCCTCCTGACTCCAGGGCTAGTGCTCTATCTACTGCAGTACCTAGCTGCCATATCATCTTTATAAATGTGTCCCTGACACACAAATAATAAAGCAAGAATATATATATTATATATATATATATATGTATATATATGTATGTATATGTAGGTATATATAAACTTATATTTTCAGGAATACAATCCTCACCATTTTTGAAAAATTCAAATTAAAAACAAAAACATTTCTCTAAAACCCAGGAAATGTGGAGGTTGAAAAAGGGGAAGAGAGAAACATGAACAATGAATTATTTCCATTTCATTCCTCCTAAGCCTCTAACATATCATATGAATCGTGATTTTCAGAATAGCTTGTAAAGCCCCAAAATTCAGAATTGTCTTCATTGATCTGAAATAATACCATGAAAGATTGTATAGGTGAACTACAAATATTGTTTTCTTCTTTTGTAGTAGGAAATTATATTTCATTCTTGAGAAGTATTTTCTTCTTTGCAAGGCATTAGAGTTAAGTAATTTGCCCCAGGTCATACAGCTAGGTAATTATTAAGTATTTGAGTCTGGATTTGAACTCAGGTCCTCCTGATTCCAGGGCTGGTGCTCCATCCACTGCACCACCTTGCTGTCCCTAAATTTCATTCTTTAAATATAATTTGACATTCTTCTGATTTCTTTTTCTGTTTCTTCCAAATATTTTTACTTTTTTGGTATAGCTTCCCTGAAGGTAAGCTGTCTGTACTTTTGATGTCCGTTTCTTTGGTTTGGTTGTTCCTATGAATTGCTAATGACTTTAAGTCTGGAATCATTTCTATGTGGGGAAGTAGTGCCTTTTTTCTTATGATAGGTATATAAAAAAAGTGTACTATCTGACTTTTACTTTAGTTGAGACACATTTTTGTCTTTTTCATCAAAATCAGAAACATGCATAAATGTCTCTAGGATCTATGAGTAGTAGTTCTAAGTCTTTTTCACTTATAGTTCCTCTACAGTCAGAAACTCCAGGAATATTTCCCAGTTTATCTTTATTCAGAGGTAGTTATAGCAAATCCAGGTTACTATCCTTTACCAGATTGATTATATAAGATTTCTACAATCCAAATGCTCTCTGAGTTTGTTGGTTGAATTTAAGGACCACATGGAGCAAATGAATCCATGGATTCTGAATTAAAGGCAATCTTCTATGAAAGATTCTTGTTTTTTTTGATATTGGAAATTCTGTATTATTACCTGTATGGTAGTGTTTCCCTGAGGATCATTCAGGGAAACACAGTGCAATTCCAATTGATTTTCAGGTCCACTTCTTTTAAAAGTATTTCCAATGATGGGTGAAAAAGATTTTTTCTGGATATATTGCTCATACACCAACTTGGTTGATATCAACAACTTGAAACTATGCAAAAATGCAAAGTTACTGAGTTGTTCACTTAGAAATTGGACCTGGAGAGCCTTTTACTTCTGGGAGCAGCTCTCACAGAAGTCCTTCTTCTTATCCTCTTTGATGTTGGAGTATATGGGATGGCTATGCCCTTTATCATCTTTACCATCTGTTTTGTTACTTTTGTTTCTTTGAGCAGACTAGACATTTTATCTAAATCAAAAGGCTTAGAAATGGCATAGTTTATAAGAGGTATATTGGACAAATCTATAATGATGGTTTGAATCTTTCACCTTTACAAATGGATTTTTGAGAGTTCTTGAATATCCAAGCATTTTCTTATTTCTCTTAATGATGTGCTTGAATTCATTTTTTATTTTGATTTCCATTGCTTTTATTAGTAATTTGAAGCATTCTTTCATGCACTTTTTTTAGTGTTGGAATGCTCATTTATTTTATTATTTATTTTTTTTCACATTAGTACAGTAGTCATCTTATAAAAGTAAGCATAATCCCCCCTACCCCTATAAAGAATGAGAAACCTCAAGAAAAATAAAGTGAGAGAGAAAAACAAAAGTGTGCTTCATTTTGTATATTTTTAAGGGTTTTGCAGACAATGAGGTTAAGTGTCTTGCCCAAGGCCACACAGCTAGGTAATTATTAAGTGTCTGAGGTCAGATTTGAACTCAGGTACTCCTGACTCCAGGGCTGGTGCTCTGTTCACAGTGCCACCTAGCAGCCCCTGTGAACCACTTCTAATGAGAATGAAGGCTCATTCACTGCCCCTCCCCTTCCTCCCCTTCCACTGCATTGCAAATCATCCATAGTCTGAGCCCAAATCATATTTTTTCTTGGAGGCTTTGGATTCAGAAGTTTTGACTTTGTTATCTTCTCATCCTCCATGATATCAAAGTAATGTCTATGGAAGGATTTTTTTTCTATTGTTTGCTCATTTTCCCAGTCTATGACTTGATTTTAACTATTGATTAAAGTGGGGCTCTGTTTCCATGGTGGAGGATGCACTTTCCCCAACTTTTAAGGTTATTTTTGTGGCTGTTTTCAGGATGCCTGTCAGGCACCTCAATTCCTTCAAGGTCTTATGAGAGGCTCGGACTGTTCTCTTGGCCTGTGCTCTGGTCTGTGAATGACCTCAAGCATTCACCTCTGTTCTAGAATTGTGAGTAGGTTCCCTGCCCTGCTATGGCAGTAAAGCTCCTTTTCCTAAGCCTGGAGCCCAGACTGAGCCCTGGATCTGTAATTATGTCAAGAGAAATACACCTTAGTGTCTGAGCATATTTTGCTTCTTTTTTATTTGAAATTATGTAATATATTTGCTGAGAAATTCTTCTACTCTCCTCCTTTGCTGCTGATGCTGGTTTTCATGGACAGCCACTGCTGCTCTAGCACAGTCACCTCCTGTGGTGGAAGGGAGAGGGTTGAGTCCCTGACAGAAGCTTTTACAGTATCTATTGAAATAATCATATGATTTCTGTTAGTTTTGTTATCGATTTGAATGATTATTCTGATTGTTTTCCTAATATTGAACCATCCCTGAATTCCTAGTATAAATTCCATCTTTTCAAAGTATATTATTCTAGTGATAAATTGTTTTAATCTCTTTTGAATATTGTTTATATAATTTTTTCTTCAATATTCATTAGGGAAATTGTTATATAATTTTCTTTCTCTTTTTTGGTTCTTCTGGGTTTAGGTATCAACTCCATATTGCTGTCATAAAAGGAATTTGGTAGAGCTTTTTTGCCCCAATTGCTGATCTTCACTGCTCTTGAGACTTCCTACTACTTTGCTTCATGTCCATCCAGGGTGGACTTCCCCTATTCCAAATGAGGTGGACTTTTACTGAATTCCTTCCAAAATTTCTCAAATTGGACAATTGGTCCACTTCTTTCTTTTTGTGGGTTCTATCACTCCAGAAACCATTTAGAGAAGAAGTGGGAAACTTTTTTCTGCCAAGGATCATTTGGAAATTTATGACAACATTTATGGAAAATGTTTGATCAAAAATTTAATTAATCTTTCCCTACTAGATATATTGAATTTTGATAACTGTATGAAGTTGTTTTGGCAATGCTACAGCAATATGATCTCTAGGCCAGTGGTTCCCTGACCCCTGAGGTTTAGAGGTTTGTTAGTATTGTTTCTGATGGAATCTAGATGAGCCCAGGAAAGTTCCTGGCTTCTCTCTGCCATCTTGGCTCCATCCACTGATATGTGTTTTGCATGGGGAGTAGACACATCAGTTAAACCAAAATAGGTTTAAAGTATCACCATAAGATTTAAATATGTTAGGGAGTTATAGTATAGTGATATGTTAGTATGGTTATCCAGAATACCACTTCAGCACTCTGTAGAGTGAACTACTAGTTTCTTCTGCTTTGAACTCTACATGTATTTTGTTTTATCTTATCCTGTGCTTACATGAACTAGATATTGTGAGTCTTAATTTCCATGTTATGATTTATTAAGCCTTAATATTTACCTTCATTGCAAGACTTGGTCCACATTGGGCCATTCTTCAGTTTCTGTGAACAGATTGAGGTGTTTGTACCAGTACACCTATGTTTTATCCTGAAATCACCATAGCCAGGAATGTTAGACCTGAAAGATCTTTGTACATCTTCCTATTATTATATCTTCTAGTAAGTATGCCAAAGAATATCACAGATTACAGGCATACAGGGAATGAAGGGATGACTGCCCTATGTGCTTTTTCTCCTTAGTCACACTTTCACCTTGCTACTTGGACCAGAGAACATGTCCTCTCTCATGTCTGCACTGACTTTTTCCACACAATGGTATCTCCCTGGATGAGTTGGCCTTTTCACCAAGGGCCTCAGTTTTACTCATTCCATCACCATCTTGATTCAGAGTTGAAACTTCTCCATTTCCTTACCAGAAGTTTGCCTCCTTGTGGTTACTCTTATCTTTCCATACCTCTGCTTTCTTTATTTTATTTCTTTATAGTCCTTTTTTTTATGAGATTTTTTTTTCAATTTTATTTTAACTTCTTTAGGATAGAAAATATCTTACTTTTATTGCTATCTCCAGGGCTTATCTTAGTACCTGGAGCTATCCTTCCTTCCTCCCTCCCTTCCTCCCTTCCTCCCTTCCTTCCTTCCTTCCTTCCTTCCTTCCTTCCTTCCTTCCTTCCTTCCTTCCTTCCTTCCCTTTGTTCCTTCTTTCTTTCTTTCCTTCCTTTCTTCCTCTCTCTTTCCCAGTATTTAAAGTTTGTGGAAAGAGGATAGGATATAGGTTTTGGAGTCAAGTGACTTTTGTTTGAGTCCCAATAGATGTATCATGACTGAGATTAATTGAGTATTGCTCTTGGTGTCAGGGAGAAATAGAATGAAATCCTGCCTTTGACATTTCTAAGCTGTGATTCTGTGTCCCTCATTCTCCAAGTTCCTCTAACAATTCTCCAGGTCCTATTGTTGTTTATATTGCTGGCGAGAGTTTCCCATACTTAAAAAAATCATAGGTCCCCTACATAATACCAGATGTTATGTTTTATTTGGATGCATCGTATAAAAAGGTATTTGTTCAATAAATATTTGTGCATATAAATTAAGTGACTCAGCAAGTCACTTAAATTCTTTATGCCTCAGAGAACTCCCTTGAACTAAGTCTTAAATGGGTTATGCTTTACTTTGGTAGAAGTTTCATTATTAGAAGATTCCCCAAACTTATAAAATCATAAACTCTTACAGTAAAAGAGATAGATGTAGAAGGAACTCATTCATTTATAGATGAAGAAAATGGAGCCTAGTGACATTAAGTGATTTGACTAAGGTCACAAGGAGAGTATGTACCAGAGGGGAATTTGAACTCTGCTCCTCTAACTCAAGAACCAGTACCACAAAATCACTCTTATACTCTTGAAACTTGGCAGTTTTGTGACCTTAGACAAGTCATTTAGTAATTCTGAATTGTTGTTTTCTCATCAGTTAAATGAGATTTTTGACTTAATGGAAACTTACTAAATATCTCCCATGTGCAAGCTACCATGCTAAGCTCTGGCATTACAAAGATGAGTAATACAAACTCTGACCTTAAGGGGTATATAATCTAATGTGTTTTGTGTGTTTGGGATGGAGATAAGATACATGCATAAAATAGAATCCTCCCTTTCCACTAGATCTGGGATATAATTCTTTCCTTACCAACACATTTCAGAAATGGTTCTGCAATTTAGAATCTTCAAGATATACATATATGACCTATGTATATCTATGTATATCTATATATATGACCTATGTATATCTATGTATCTATCTATATCTATATCTATATCTATATCTATATCTATATCTATATCTATATCTATATCTATATCTATATCTATATCTATATCTATATCTATCTATATCTATATCTATATCTATCTATATCTATATCTATATCTATATCTATATCTATATCTATATCTATATCTATATCTATATCTATATCTATCTCTATCTCTATCTCTATCTCTATCTCTATATCTATATCTATATCTATATCTATATCTATATCTATATCTATATCTATATCTATATCTATATCTATATCTATATCTATATCTATATCTATATCTATATCTATATCTATATCTATCATCTCTATCTCTATCTCTATCTATCTATCTATCTATCTATCTATCTATCTATCTATCTATCTATCTATCTATAACTTGAATCCAGGTCTTCCTGGCTGAGATCATCTTTCTCTGCTGTGTTACAATGATTCTCAAGTATTGTTTAATGTTAACTTCATGTGAATTATGAAGCAAAGTAGGTACTTGAGGTCATTCTTGAAAGTGGAGCATTAGGTCAATAGGTAGAAGTGAAGAAAAATTGACAGGCTTTTCTGGGACTTAGGAGACAATATACACAACATATATAATGGAGAAAGGGTTTTACACAATGATAAAGTTTGACTGAAGCATAGAGAGGATAAAAGACTGTTTCTATGAAAATAGACTGTGAAAGCACCATATTGTAAAAGACTTTAGATACTAAGTTAAAGAAGTTGAATTTAATTTTATAGATAATTATTAGCTATTTTTTAGCTCTGGTGTTATGTTTATCACCTCTAACTTTTTCAAAATTCTGTTCACAGGCAGCCTGTAACCCAAGACTAGAGCAAGTTTTATTTGTTGACTGATTGACTTATTTAACTTCTTTATTATTTATTCTTTTGTTAGATTTGTTTAGGTTTGAATACAGTGTGTTGTAGGCTTCCATTATCATGATTTTGTTATCTATTTCTCTTTATAATTCAATTAACTTGATGTTATTTTTGTTGGGCACTTTGATGACTGCACAAAGTTCAGTAGAAATACTGGCATTGAGTTCTGTGCATGAATTTACAACTTCTCTACAAGGCTGATGAGGTTTACCTTTTTTTTTTTTTATAAAAGGCTGACTCCATTTAAAAAGATCTTTTCACTTGGGTTTCTTATCAAGGTGTCATTATATTCAACTTTCACTTGGTGTAGGCTGAATTTCTTTTATATATCTTAGTGGTGGCTATTTTATGACTTGTTTATATTTGGGAAGGATGACAAAGTCACTGCCTGTTCAGTATAAGAAGCCTAGGGCTTTGCATTATTTAAACTTGCACTTCCCTCAGTTGCTTTTCCCAAAATAATAGCTCAATAAATTCTTGTGGAATACATTCCACACTAGGTGTGCCATGACAATATAGCAGATGTACAACTACAGAGAATTCTACCTTATTAACTAAGTGGGAGATTTTTTTGCTGATAGCACAATGGAATTGGTAGTCCTTGCTACCAAGATTGGTGTGAGAAAATTGTCATATCTAGGTACAATTTTAATAAAATAATAAACATTAATATTAAATGATAAAATTAAAACAAAGAAAATAATATATTTTGCTTTTATTTCAAATTTATTCCTCTATCCTTCCCTATCAAGTGAGATATCTCTGATAACCAAGATTGAGAGTAGTAAGAACCAAAAAGCAGTTCAGTTAAACCAATCAGCAATTGCTCTTTGTATTTACCTAATAATGACTATACTGTATTTATCTTGAAACTGATACAAATCTGATTGAGAGAGTGATTTTTTATAAATTTCTATCAAGACATACAGAGAAAGCTAAGAAACATGCTGAAAAAAATCCCTTTGTGAATTTTAGACAAAGAGAGTAGAAGTGTGGAAATGTCTGTTAGGATTTTGCTCAATTAGATTCATACCTTTCAAAAAAGTATTGAAAGACATATTGGATACATTCACATACAAATTACTCCTTCTCAATCATTCTATTTTATTTTTTCTCTACTAGATTTCAAATTTTTCTTTGGTGTTTTGTAATTTGGAAATTCTTAGATTTTAAGTATATTTCTTCAGAAGGTTTTTTTTGAACATCAATTCTCCAAGTATATATACAGACACAGAAACCAAAACATCAGCATAGAAATAGATAATTTCTTAATTATTTTATGGTTTGAAAGGAGTCTTGAGAAGTCAACTAGCGATTCATTCTTCCAATTCTGTGCTAGAAATGTGAGAACAAGAATCAACCCCTCATTTAAAGCACCCCAGAGTGGATTTTATAACTTTGTTAGTGATTCACTATAACATTAATCATCTCTTAATATTAAAATCAAACATTCTTTTTGACAGGTGTACATTAAAATCATAATAAAAAATGAATTTTTAAACAAAATACAACTAACCAAGAGCATCCTTCTTTTCTATCCACCAACCAACCATTCTAGTCACTCTTTCCAGGACTATCTGGGTTGAAAGACCTATGTTTCTTTTACTTGAAATTAGGCAGTTAACTTCAACAGATCCTTAGACCAAGAAGGGTAAAAGCCTCATAGTTTTTATTCTATCTAGAAATGGGGACACTGGTGATTGGTTTACTTTTTTTTCTTTTTAAAATTTAAACAGAGGTGTTTGCTTTAGTGATTTTTATTTGAGTAACAAAGCCAAATAAAACAAACCAGGTTCTTACCCATCTCAGCAGGGGACAAAGTAATGGGCTATCTGCAAGTCATGGGTTGACAAAAAATCCGATTTTCTTTGACTTTTTTTTAAAATTTGAATTCTTTGGAGGTCGTTACCTCTGTAGGAAAGTTTTTATAGAAACTATAACCTGATTGTACTTTGACTTTAAGGACAGTAATAAAGTTTGTAGAAAGGACCTTTCTCATTTGGGGGGAAGTATATGGCAATTTAAATGTGGAATTGGAAACTCTTTGATCCTTAGAGTTTGTTTGAAAACTTCAACAAGGAGGAGAAAGAATCTGTTGGTGACAGAACTCATGTGGCTGACTCAGGTGGCTAAGGCAGTACCCTTCGAGTTGTCTGATACTTCAGAGAGATTTCTTTTTATAGTCAGAAGAGAAATGGGTCTTTTTTAAAACAACAACAAAAAAACTTCCTTTACCAAAGGTACCATATGAAATGTTAAGCTCATTAGGAAACAAAGCTATCTAGCAGGCTTTCTGGTCCCCACCCCCTACTTCATTTCCAACTTTTGATTATTAAGAAATCGAAAAATAATTTGTGCTTTTGAACCACAGTGAGGAAATTGGGACAGGAGGAGACTATGTTGAGCCCACTTGAGTCCCCATCGTAATATATAGAAACAGGGTCATCTGAGTCTCTGTATCTAGTGGGCCTGTTGTTATTTCCATTCTGTGTCCAATTTTTCAAAGAGCAAAATTTCCCAACCACTTTACTTTTACCTGGAACTTTGCAAATGAGGCTCCATTCAGGGAGAATGTGCTTTTTATAATATTTCAAAAGAAATATGTCTGAATTTTTTCAAGTGAAGAAAAAAGAATATTCCCCAAGGTGTTCCCATTTCAATTTTTTTTTCTGTATTAATCTCTCACCACCACCTACCCTCTGAATACTTTCATTAGGAATACTTCAGAGGGACCTGGAATACTTGGATGAATTACTGACTTTTAGGAGTCTTTTTTCAACATTATTTTTGAAATATTTTTCTTTAAAAATATATGAACAGAATGTGTTTTATTATCCCACATAGAGCTCTCATTATTTAGGAAAACTTGAACTAACTCTGTTGACATACAGGAAAAGGAAAACAGGCTTTCATATAGTATGCATTTATTTGAAATAAAAATGTACCAGAATTAGAAACAAGTTCAAGTACTTTTTAAAGGAACAAATTAATATGGAAAAGTTAAGATTCAGAGAAAGATAAAAAACAGCAAGACATAATAAAAGCACATATATGTCTGCACTGTTATAACATAAAGGATAGCATCAAAATTTGTAAAACAATATAGAAAAATAGAAATAATAATAATCTTTACATTTTAATAAAACAAAGTTTGGACATATATATACATATATATATATATATATATATATATATATATATATATATATATATTGATTTTTTCTTTTAGTTCTGATCATTAAGTATTATTGTTTTCCTGGTCACTTAATTCAATGAATTTTTAACTGGATTCCATACCTTACAAGAAATGAGTACTTGAAACAAATTTAATATATTGAGTTCCCTCCCTTGGAAGTAAGCACTGATGCTGATTTTTCTCAGGAAAAAAAAAGCCTTGAACTTTCCCAGTTAATTTTTAATATTAAAGATTATATGGAGTCAATTTAACTAGATAGAGCAAAATTCAGGGTCATTTTGAAAAGGCTTCTCTACTGGTACAGAAGAAAGGAAAAAAAAAAGACAATCTTTAAATACTGAATCATGGAACCAAGCTGGAAAGGTTCTCAGAGGTCATCTTATTCAACATAATCACTTCTAGAAATGATTCAATAAACGGTCATCTCCTAGGTCAAAGAACTCTCAGAAGAGGAAAACTATTCTTTGCTGTAGTATTCCATTACAATTTTTGTTCAATTGAATGGTTAGGACAATTTTCCTCAAATAGTCTAAATATGTCTCTTTGCAACTTCTATCTATTACTTCTAGTTTTGCTCTCTTGGACAAGGTTGATAAATATCTATAAGATAACTTCAAATACTTGAAAACAACTTATTATGCCCCATTCAAATTTAATTGGGGCTGTGATTAAGAGGGATAATGGGGGACATTCATATTATGTTGGTGGAGGTGAAATTCCTTGACCAGCACAAGACTAGAAGAAAAATATTTACCAAGAACCTTTTTATTAGTCAAGAATGATGGTCAGAAGTTTGAAGATATGATAGCATCATGGTTCTGACCATAAGCAATACCAACTAGTAATCTTGCAGCATTATGCCCAAGACTTGCTGGGCAGTTTCTGGGAATCCAAAATCTTTTGGTTCTGTTGTGTGTTTTTGTGTGTGTGTGTGTGGGGGGGTGTATGATTAAAGGATTGAGAGGAAAGGGCTTATTGACAATTAGTCCGTTGAGCAACAGATTTGGATTAACTGTGTTATTGCTGCTTGATGTTGCTGAACATCAAGGCACCTTGTAGTCTGTGGGTTGCTATTTTGCTGCCACATAACACATACTGACATTTTTGTCTGGTGTTGTTGGAATGCCAATGTGCCTTGCTGATACAGGAGAAGAAACCATGTTCAAAGGCTTAAAACTCCCTAAGTATTCAGACCATCATCAGAAACCCTATTTCCTATGAAATTAGACTATGGGGGTGAGATGTTTCTGCGAAAGGCAAATGAGAAAGATGTCTTTGTGCAACATACCCTTCACTATAATAAACATAATGTGCAAATCATGTCACCACTAACATGGTAGGCATGATCTTCTTTGAAATCAAAGTGCAACTATAATTATTATTAATCTTCTCTACTCCAAGCTAAGCATCCCCACTGTCATTAACTTATCTTGTCTTGAGGATCTTTACCATTATTATTTACCTCTTCACTTTTCCTGAGTCTCAGTGCTTTCTTCCGAAAATGTAGTGCTCAGAAAAGAATCCCACTCTACATATGGTTGTATCAGATTATAGTATTGTTGCTCTTCAGTTGTTGTTCAATTGTGTTCAACTTTCATGACCCCATTTGGGGTTTTCTTGCCAAATATACAGAAGAGGTAACTGAGTCAAACAATATTTTTTGTTAAAGTATAATTTGTTCTTTTGTTTCTGCTCACTTCACTTTGCATCAATTCATACAACTCTTCCCAGATTTTTCTGAAACCAGTACAATTGCATTTCTAGGGCAATTGAGTGATGCAGTGGTGGAACACTGGTCTTGGAGACAGGATATCTAAATTCAAAAACTGTTGTCAGACAATTGATACTTACTAACTGTGCAAACTTGGCTATGTCACTTATCCCTGTTAGTATTTCATTCAGGGTCATCTCTAGTTGTCCTGGTTCATATCTGGCCATTGGATACAAATGACTCCGGAGGATAAAGTGAGGCTGGTGACTTAGCACAGCTCCTCCCTGCCCTCCACCCCTACCCCCTACTCAAATCCAATTCATTTGTTTGTTATGGAATCACTTTCTTAATGTCATGTTTTTTTTCCAAGAACAATGGACAAAACCTCACAATAGTATTCCTCATATTTATATATCATAACTTGTTTAGCCATTCTCCAATTGCTGGTTTTTCCCCTTAATTTTTAATTCTTCTACAATTCTTCTAAAAAAGTTACAACAAATGCTTGTACATATGTATCCATTCTTCTTTTTTGATGTTCTTGGGGTTATAATACTAGTATTGGTATTGCCCAATGAAGGAGATGTATAATTGAAAAACTTTTTGGTCATTGTTCCAAATTGCTTTTTTAGAATAGTTAGACTAGTTCACAGCTACACCAACACTGTATTAGTGTACCTATTTTCTTACCTTGTCTGCAGCAATTTTAATATTCCATTTTTGTCTTTTTAGCTAATCTGTTGAGTGTGAGATGATATTCCAGAGTTACTTAAATTTTCAGTATTTTAATAATTACTAATTTCATATCCCTATTGATAGCTTAGTTTTCTGGCTCTGAAAACTGCCAATTCATATCTTTGACTATCAATTGGGAATTAATTTTATCTTATAAATTTGACTCATTACCTTATAGATTTTAGAAATGAGAGACTTTGTTGCAAGAATGCTTGTTCTAGTTTGTGGCTTTTCTTCTCATCTTAACTGCATTGTTTTTGTGTAAAAATATTTTAAATCAACATTTTTACCTTCTTTCTATCTCTTGTTTGAACATGAATACTTCCCTATTCCTAGCTCTATCAGTAATTTTGTCCATGTACCACTAATTTGCATATTTCCTTTGTTTTTATCTAAATCACATAACCATTTTGAACTTGTTTTGATGTATGGTATGAGATGTTGTCCTATATCTAGTTTCTTCTAGACTACTTTTCAGTTTCCCAACATTTTTCACCATATAGTTCATTCTTGCCCCAATAGCTTTAACAAATATTAGATTACAGGTTTATCTGCTTCTTTATATTGTATAATTATTATTTATGTTAATGTATTTCATTGATCAACCTCTATATTTTTTATTCAGTACCAAATTGTTTTGTTGATTATAGCTTTATAGTGGAATTTGATATCTGGTATTGCTAGACTTCCTTCATTCCTGTTTTTCCCCTTTGATTTCCATGATATTATGAGATTTTGTTCCTCCAGATGAATCTTGCTTTTCTAACCCTATAAAGTAATTATTCATTTTTTAAGGCATTCTGGATTAATAGACTTGTCCAGGATCATACATCTTGAAAGTGATTATGGCCATATTTGAGCTCAGGTCTTCCTGATTCCAGACCTGGTGCTCCATCCACTGTGCCATCTAGCTGCTCCTATATAAAGCAATTTTTTGGTAATTTAATTAGTTTGACACCAACTAAACAGAGTAATTTAAATAATATTGTTATTATTATTATATTGACTTCCTCTACCCCGAGCATTTAATATTTCTTCAATTATTCACATCTATATTCTGGTATAGAATTTTATTATTGAATCACTATAGGTCCTGTGTGTGTCCTGTCATGTACACTCCCAAATATTTTTATACAGTCTATATTTATTTTAAGTGAAATTTGTCTTTATAATGCTTCCTTCTAAGTTTTGTTGCTAATATAGAAAAATGCTGATAATTTATGTGTTAATTTTGTATCCTACAGTTTTGCTGAAGTTAGTCATCATGTTGATTAGTTTTCAATTCATTCTTTAGAGATTTCTAAGTAAATTTTCATATTATCTACAAAAGAAGTGATAGTTTTTTTCTGTTATTGGTTATGCTTATTCCTTCAAGTTTGTTGGGTTTTATCACTATAACTAGACTTTCTAGTATGAAGTTGAATAGTCTTGGAGATAATGAATATCTTTGATTTACCTCTGATCTTATTGGAAAGGCTTCCAGCTTATCCCCATCACAGATAACACTTAATCTTGCTTTTTTGATAAATAATATGTATCATTTTAAGGAAAAATCTACTCATTTCTATGCTTTTTAATATTTTTGAAAACAGTAATGAATGCTGTATTTGATCAAAATGTTTTTTGCACTTCTTGAAATAATCATGTTTTTATTGCTTCTGTTATTGATATAGTCAATTATGCTTAAAGTTTTGGTTAAATTAAACTAGTTCTATATATCTAATATAAATCCAGCCCTGTGATAGTATAGGATCTTTTTTATTGTTGTAATTGTTTGATTGTTGTAATCACCTTGCTTGTATTTTATTTAAAAATTTGCAACAATATTCATTAAGGGAGCTTCTGGCCAAGATGGCAGAGAGAAGACAGGCACTGTGATAAGTGCTCCTCTTTCCCCTCAAAAACAACATGAGAGAAAGCTCTTAACAGAAATTCAATCAACAAAACATAGAAAGTGAAGCTAGGAGAAGAATACCTACCAGGAAGGTCTGTCTCAGGGGACTGTGGGTAAACAGGGAGCAGAGGATCAGCATGGGGACAGCAGCTGGGGTAATCCAGAGGGCCAACTTCAGCCATAGAGACTTCAGTGAGTGGTAGATGCTAGATCCAACTTTAGCTGTGCAGTCTTTGGTGGGAGTGGGGGGGCAGTGGTGGGGGAGCTACTGGAAGGTGAGTTCTAGCACAGTCTCAGAGCCCTCCTAGAGAACAACCAGCTGGGCCAAGGACCTGAGCTCCATACTTTTCAGCAGAGCCCTTTGCCCAGAACAAACAATAAACAAACCTCCTACACCCACTGCCTCAGGGCAACAGAGTTCACTCAACCAGAAAGAGATTAACTTCCTCCTCCAGGGCCAAGCCCAGTGTTCAAGGTCAACTCAGACCCAGCTGCTGAGGTCCTAAAACACTTCAGAGAAAGCAACCAGCCCCCCCTACTGGTTGGCCCTTGGAATTACTAAGCTAAGTGAACAAAGTCTCTAGGATGTTCAAAAGCAAACTTCTGAGAGCCAGGTCCCCACCCAAAACCCAATCCTAGAAAGATGAAACAAAGTCCAGAGAAAAGGGGGCCCTTGGAGAAATATTTGGAAGAGACAGATTCTAATGTAGAGAGATCTAGCACTGCTGAGGAGAATATGAATTGGTCTCTTTTCCAGAAAGAGTTTCTTGAAGAAATCAGGAAGGAGTTTAAAAATCAATTGGAAAAATTGGGAAAAGAAACTCAAGAGAGAATTAACAGATGGCAAGAGAAAAATGAACATCTCACAACGAAAACAAATCCTTGGAAAATACTATTGGATAAATTCAAAATAAGAATAACTCTCAGATCTTCAATTGGGCAAATGCAAAAAGAAAATGATTCTCTCAAAACTACACTTGGGCAAATGGAAAACAGCTTCAAAAATAGAAATGACCAACTGGAAAAAGAGTTGTAGAAAAAAAATCTTCTCTTAAAAAAGAATGGAATTGGAAACTAATGACCTCATGAGACAACAAGATTGGGTTAAAAAAACCCCCAAAAGTTTGAAAAAAAATAGAAAAAAATGTAAAATACCTCATCAGCAAAACCACTGACCTCAATAACAGATCAAGATGGGAGAACCTGAGAATTATAGGCCTTCCTGAAAACATTAAAGAGAAAAAAAGCCTGGATTTAATATTATAGGATTAAGTGATGAAAAATTGTCCTGATATCATGGAACCAGAGGGCAAAATAGTTATTGAAAGAATACACCAATCCCCTCTGGAAAGAGATCCTAAAATGCAAACAACAAGGAATGCTTTGGCCAAATTCCAGAACTATCAGATAAAAGAAAAAACCTGCAAACAGCCAGAAAGAAAAAAAAATTGGGGTGACTAGGTGGCACAGTGGTTAGAGCACTGGCCCTGGAGTCAAGAGTACCTGAGTTCAGATCCGGCCTCAGACACTTAATAATTACCTAGCTGTGTGGCCTTGGGCAAGCCATTTAACCCCATTTGCCTTGCCAAAAAAAAAATGAAATACCAAGGAGCCACAGTAAGGATTACTCAGGAACTGGCAGCATCAACATTAAAGGATCAAAGGGCCTGGAATGAGATATTCTGAAGAGCAAGGGAGTTTGGAAGGCAGCCAAGAATCCACTACCCAGCAAAGCTGAGCCTTCTCTTCCAGGGGAAAAGATGGATATTTAATGAAATAGGAGACTTCCAATATTTCATGATGAAAAGACAAGAGCTAAATAGAAAATTTGGACATCAAATAGGAGGCTTGAGAGGTGCAAGAAAAGATAAAAGTGGTATCCAATAAGATGAAATGGGCTATATACTGACTTGGGAGAAAGAATCTCATAACTCTTGAGAATTGCAACTCTATTTGAGAGAATATACATAGCCAGAAATGATGGACACTCATAACTGACTCCGATAAAATGATTTAAAAACAATACCTCCTTAAAGAGGGGGGAACAGTAAGGAGAAGGGAAGATGGAGGGATATTGAATGGGGTAAATCTTATCACATCAAGAGGTACAAAAGACCTATTATAGTTGAGGGGAAGAAGGGAGGAGTTGAGAACCATCTGAATCTTCATCTCATCAGACTTGGCTTACAATTTACTGAGACACACTTAGTTAAATTAAGAAACTTATCTTACCTTTCAAACATTAAAAGGGGAAAAGGGCGGATGGGGAAGGGGAGAAAAAAGGGGAACTAACAGAAGGAAGGGAAGAAGGGGAAATAGGGAAAGGGGAAAGAAAAGTGAAGGAGCTTGATAGAAGAGGGCAAACACACTGAAGATGGTGGTACTCAGAAACAAAAAACTGGGGAATATGGATAAAGGGGAAAAGGGGAAAAATGCAAACAGAAGGAAGATAGCATGGAGGGCAATAAAGAGTTAGTAATTATAACTTTGAATATGAGTGGGATGAACTCTCCCTTAAAATGTAAGCAAGTGACAGAGTGGATTAAAAACCAGAATTCTACAATATGCTGCTTACAAGAAACTCATCTGAAGCAGAGAGATACATATAGAGTAAAGGTAAAAGGTTGGTACAAAATATATTTTGCTTCAGTTGAAGTAAAAAAAAGCAGGGGTAGCAATCCTTATCTCAGACAAAGCAGCTGCAAAAATAGTGTTAAAAGAGATAAGGAGGGGCGGCTAGGTGGTGTAGTGGATAAAGCACAGGCCTTGGAGTCAGGAGTACCTGGGTTCAAATCTGGTCTCAGACACTTAATAATTACCTAGCTGTGTGGCCTTGGGCAAGCCACTTAACCCCATTTGCCTTGCAAAAACCTAAAAAAGAGAGAGAGAGAGAGAGAGAGAGAGAGAGAGATAAGGAAGGAAACTATATCCTCCTAAAAGGTGCCATAGACAATAAAGTAATTTCAATACTAAATATATATGCACCCAATGGGACAACATCCAAATTCTTAGAGATGGAGTTGAAAGAGCTACAGGAAGACAGACAGAAAACACTACTAGTGGGAGACTTCAACCTCCTGCTCTCAGATTTAGATAAATCGAATCATAAAATGAATGAGAAGGAAGTTAAGGAGGTAAATAGATTGTTAGAAACCCTAGATATGATAGACCTATGGAACAAAATGAATGGGGATAGAAAGGAATATACCTTTTTCTCTGCAGTACATGGCACTTAGACAAAAATTGACCATGAACTAGGGTATAAAAAACCTAATGATCAATTGCAGAAAGGCAGAAATAGTGAATACAACTTTCTCAGATCCTAATGCAATAAAAATCATATGCAATACTGGATGATGGTGGGATAAACCCAAAACTAATTGGAAACTAGATAACCACATTAAAACAACAAATTATAGAAATAATTATTTATTTCATTCTAGATAATGACAATAATGAAACAACATACCAAAACCTATGGGATACATTCAAGGTGACTGTCAGCAGATATATTATACCTTTAAATTCTCATATGAATAAATTAGAGAAAGAAGAAATCAATTAACTAAATATGCAATTAAAATTAAAGAAAGAACAAATTAACCCCCCCCAATTAAGTAGCAAATTAGAAATTCTAAAAATTAAAGTAGAATTTAATAAAATTGAAAGAAAGAAAGAAAACTATTGAACTAATACAAAACACCCAGTAAAATTGATAAATTTCTGGTCAATTTGATTAAAAAAAGAAAGACGAAGAAGACCAAATTGCTAGTATCATAAATGAAGAAGGTGAACTCACCACCAATGAGGAGCAAATTAGAGAAATAATTCACAATTATTTTGCCCAACTCTATGCCAATAAATTTGACAATCTAAGTGAAATGAATGTTTACAAAAATAGAAATTTCCCAGATTAAATGAAGAGGCAAATTAAAACCTAAATAACCCTATCTCAGAAAAAGAAATTCAACAAGCTATTATTGAATTCCCTAAGAAAAAATATCTCCAGGGCCAGATGCATTCACAACTGAATTCTATCAAACATTTAAGGAACAATTGGTTCCAATTCTACATAAACTCTTTGGAAAAATAGGTGAAGACAGAACTCTGTCTAACACTTTCTATGACACCAATATGATGCTGATATCTAAACCAGGAAGAGTTCAAACAGAGAAAGAAAATTATAGACCTATCTTCCTGATGAATATAGATGCAAAAATCTTAAATAAAATCTTAGCAAAACAAGTTATCACTAGGATAATATATTATGATTAAGTAGGATTTATCCCAGGAATGCAGAGTTAGTTCAATATTAGGAAAACTGTTAGCATAATTAATTATATCAATAAAACACCTATCAGAAATCATATGATCATATCAATAGATGCTGAAAAATTTTGACAAAATACAACACCCATTCCTAATAAAAACATTAGAGAGTGTAGGAAAAATGGTTTGTTCCTTAAAATAATGAACAGTATCTATCTGAAATCATCAATAAGCATTATATGCAATGGGGATAGGCTTGAGGTATTCCCAATAAGATCAGGGGTGAAACAAAGATGCCCATTATCACCACTACTATTCAATATAATATTAGAAATGTTAGCCTCAGCAATAAGAGAAGGAAAAAGAAATTTAAGGAATTAGAATAGTGAAGGACACAAAACTTTCATTCTTTGCAGATGACATGATGGTTTATCTAGAGAATCCCAAAAGGTCATCTAAAAACATCTAGAAATAATTAGCAACTTTAGTAAGTAGAAGGATATGAAATAAACACTCATAAATCCTCAAGATTTCTATATATGACCATCAAGATACATCAGAAAGAGCTAGAAAGAGAAATCCCATTCGAAGTAGCCTCAGACAAAATAAAATGCCCGGGAGTCTACCTACCAAGGCAGACTCAAAAACCTTTTGAAAACAATTACAAAACATCTCTCTCTCTCTCTCTCTCTCTCTCTCTCTCTCTCTCTCACACACACACACACACACACCCACACACACACACACACACACACACACAGAGACACACACACATTTCTCATGCAAATAAAGTCAGATTTAAATACCTGGGCAAGCATTAACTATTCATGGATAGGTTGAGCTAATATATTAAAAATCACAATTCTACCAAAACTAAACTACTTGTTTAGTGCCTTACTAATCAAAATTCCAAAAAATTACTTTAATGAGCTAGAAAATGTTGTAGGTAAATTTATATGGAGAAATAAAAAGTCAAGAATTTCCAGGTATTCAATGAAAAAAAGTGAAAAAAAAGGTGGTTTAGCCTTACCAGATCTAAAATTATATTATAAAGCATCATTCACCAAAACTGTCTGGTATTGGTTAAGAAATAGAGTTGTGGATCAGTGGAATAGACTAGATCAAGAACTGATTATAGTAATCTGCTGTTTGATAAACCCAAAGAGTCCAGCTATTGGGTTAAAAACTCTCTCTTCGATAAAATATGTTTGGAAAATTGGAAGTTAGTCTGGAAGAATCTTAGATTAGACCAATACCTCACACCCTATACCAAGATAAAATCCAAATGGATACAGAATTTAGACATAACAAACAATATTATAAGCAAACTAGAAGATTGAGGAGTAGTTTACCTGTCAGATCTATGGAAAGGGAAGCAGTTTAGAACCAAGGAAGAGATGGAGGACATGATTAAAACCAAACTAGATAATTTTGATTACATTAAATTAAAAAACTTTTGCACAGACAAAACCACTGTAACCAAGAACAAAAGAAATGTAGTAAATTGGGAAATAATTTTTGCAACTAGATTTCTGACAAAGAATGAATTTCTAAAATATACAGAGAACTGACACAAATTTCCAAAAAATAAGCCATTCGCCAATTGACAAATGGTCAAAGGATATATGCAAAAGCAATCTACAGCTGAGGAAATCAAAGCAATCCTTAGTCATAAGAAAAATTGCTCCAAATCATTACTTAGTAGATAAATGCAAATTAAGGCATCTCTGAGACACCACCTCACACCTCTCAGATGAGCCAATATGATCAGAAAGGATAATAATCAATGTTGGAAGGGATGTGGGAAATCTGGGACACTAATACATTGTTGGTGGAGCTGTGAACTCATCCAACCTTTCTGGAGAGCAATTAGGAATTATGCCCAAAGTGCAATAAAAATGATCCAGCAATACCACTACTGGGTCTATACCCTGAAGAGATTATGAAAACGTTTTTGAAAAACACCACTTGTACAAAAATATTATAGCATCCCTGTTTGTGGTGAAGATTTAGAAATTAAGTGAATGTCCTTCAGTTGGGGAATGGCCTAACAAACTGTGGTATATGTATGTCAAGGAACACCGTTGTTCTATTAGAAACCAGGAGGGATGGGAATTCAGGGAAGCCTGGAAGGATTTGCATGAATTGATGCAGAACAAGATGAGCAGAACCAGAAGAACATTGTATGTCCTAACAGCAACATGAGGGTGATGATCAACCTCGATGGACTTACTCACTCCATCAGTGCAACAACCATGGACAATTTTGAGCTATCTGCAATGGAGAATACCATCTGTATCCAGAGAAAGAATTATGTAATTTGAACAAAGACCAAAGACAATTAATTTCAAATTAGGGGAAAAAACCCATTACCTTATTATGTAATTTTACTGTCTCATACTTTATTTTTCTTCCTTAAGGATATGATTTCTCTGTCATCACATTCAATTGAGATCAATGTATATCACTGAAACAATGTAAAGACTAACAGAATGACTTCTGTGGGGGGTGGGGGGAGGGAAGCAAGAATGGGAGAAAAATTGTAAAATTCAAAATAAATAAAATCTTTCTAAAATAAAGAATCTTAGTTCCTGGCAAATAGTTGGTTTAACAAATGTTTTTAGACTTTCTGATGGCTTTAGTGAGTTCACCAATATCCATAGAATCTGAAATAGATAAGCTTCACTTCTTAACACATTGGTGATCTCTGGCTTTTATTTACAATGACACCATATTTTTGATTCTGTCTTGTCCCCTCAAATAAAAATTCAACTTTGAAATATATAAAAAAAACAATATTCATTAAGGAAATTGATTTATAATTTTATGCCTCATCATCCTCTGCCCTGATTTAATCATCATGACTATATTCGTGTCATAAAAGGAATTTTGTAGGATTCCTTCAGCAGTTTTTTCAGACAGTTTGTATAACATTGGAATTAATTGTTCTTAAAGTGTTTGATAGAATTCACTTGTAAATAAGTCTGGCCTTGTTTTTTATCCCCTTAGGTAGTTCATTTTCTGACTTGTTAAATTCCATTTTCAAAGAAAATATTCTATTTCCTCTCTTATTAATCTAGACAATACATACTTTATTCATTTCACCAACATTATGAGTTTTGTTGCAGGTAATTGAGCAAAATACTCCTGATAATTGCTTCTATTTCATCTTCATTGATTGTAAATTTACCTTTTTTTCATTTTCAAATTAGTCAATATTTTTTCCATTAAAAAATAGCTCCTAATTTTCTTTATTGGCTCAACTCTTTTTTATTTTGTTTTGAGGTTGTACAGAAAGATCCATAAATCTCCTGTGATTTTCAGAATTTCTATTTTGATACTTAATTGGAGTTTTAAAATTTGTTTTTTTCTCATTTGTTTTAGTTGATGCCTAATTTATTAATTTGCTTTTGCTCTCTTTTATTGGTATAACCATTTAGAAATAGAAAGTCTACTTTTTTGCATCCCAAAAATTTTGCTGTTTTCTCATGTTATCATTATCATAATGAAATTATGGTTATTTATGTTTTTTTGACCCACAACTTTTTAGGAATAAATTATTTAGGTTTTAGTGAATAATTTTTATTTTATACTTCAAAGACCCATTGTATTATGGCTGGTTATAGATGTAGCTGATATTTCTATGTTTCTGTATTTTCTTGTGAAGTTGTTAATGCCACATGTCATGGTCAATTTTTGTTAAAGTGTCACAAATATCTTAGAAGTAAGTATCTTCCTTTCTATTCCCATTCAATAATTTTTAGAGGGGTAGCATATCTAACTTAAAAATGATCAATCATTTTCTTAATTAGTTCATGGTTTATTTTTTAAATTATATTTATATGAAATAAATGAGAGGGGATAAATTGAGGTCCCCTACTATCTTAGTTTGATTATTTTCCCCTTTTCCTTCAAGAGTTTGGATGTTATACCATTTGGGACATATTTGTTCAGTATTGATATTCATTGTCTAGGGTACTTTTGAACAAATATAATTTTCCTTTTCAACTCTTTTAGTTAGGTCTATTTTCACTTTTGTTTTGTTTGAGATCTGCCTTTTCTACTTCAGCTGAAACATAATTGATTCTGTGCTAGACCTATATTTTTACTATATATCTTTTTCTTTTTATTGTTTCTTATAAACAAAATATTACTAGTTTCTAATTTCTAATCCATTTTGTTATTCTTTTCCTTCTTATGATCATATTTTACTCATTCATATTTATAGTTATAATTGGTAACTTTATTTTCCTTTGACCTATTTTCTAACATTTCTTTTTTTCTTTTTTACCCTTTTCTCAAGTCTCAAGACCAATCCTTCTCTAAATCTATACATTCTTTTATCCTATACTCTACCCTCTTCTCTTTCCTTTTTTCCCTCCCACTTCATTGTTAGGTAGGATAATTTTCTCTACTGAAGTATATTTTCATGTATATTGTTTCCTCCTTGAACCAGTTCAGATGAGAGTGAGGCTCAATTCTGGATTGCTCCTATCTTTGACCTCCTCCATTGTACATATCAGATAATTTGGCAGAGCTGTACCTCTCCTCAGATTGCCACAGTCCCTTACAATATGTGATGTGTCCATACAACAACTGCAAACCTTTGCTACCTCTATTAGGCTCATACAGTGCAAATCCTCACTCTGATACTGTTTGTGTCTCCTCAATAATGGGTACCATGACATACCACTGTCCTCCCTTCCAATTTATTTTCCTTTTCCAACATTTTCTCCTCACCCTCTCATTATTATAAGCTATTTCTTATCTTTCGACTTTATGTTAGAGTTGAGGTCTGCTCCCTTTTCTGTGTGAAGAATGACTGCTCTGAGTATGTGACTTTTTTTTCTTTTATTGCTTTTGCATCTCTGTGTGAAAGGGAGCATGGGGTTTTGAGTGTTTCCAAAGTGATCTGATCCAGGGATATGTCTGTTCCCTCCTGGGGTGGTCTCTGCAAATTCCTAGTCCAGATTTAGGTTTGTTGAATTGTGTGTGGTTGAGTTTCAGTAGACTGCTACTAGGCTCATTCATTGTTAGCCACTTGGAAGGTTCTGTGGGTTTAAAATGACTTAACAGCTGGCTTGTCTTTGTTCTTTGTTTCCTGCCCCAGTGTATCTCATTTCAGGTTTATGAATGGGGCTTAGGTTAGAATTGGGACCCCACTCCACTTTGCCTTAGACTCAGAGTCAGATAGCTAAGTTTCTGGAACTTGTACTTGGCCTAAAACTGAGCTAAGAGTCTGCTCCCTTGCATCCACTCTTCTTTGCCTTGGAACTATGACCTGGATATGGGTCAGTGACAATAGATCTGTGATCTGGCATCAGTTCCTTCTTCTAAAGTTAATTCACTGGTCTTTTGGAATTTTTATGTGCTTTGGTCCTTCCAGCCTAGGGGTGCCCCATCAACCTTCTTGTCCTTTCTTGGTGCAAGAATGTTCCCCATGATTTTTGCTACTATGTTGCCCTATCATAGTACTCATACACTTCTCTATCTTTTTAACCTGCCCTGGGTTGCCAAAATGATTAACTTAGACCTTTTTTTTTTCCAGGTGAAACATGGGCTTTTATGTACAACAGGTACCAGACAGGAGGGGGAGGGCATCAATAATAAAATACAATCTGCATTCACTGGGTAGATCTTCTCCCCCACTCTATGACCCAGTCCTGGCTACAACCAGTGGGCAGAAAAACATAAATTACAAAATAAAAGAGAAACACCTCAATGAAGCAGGGGGAGGTGGCACACAGGGAGGGAGGCCAGGACTTATTGATCTGACTGGGCGCAGGGCAGGCACTTCAGTGGCTGCCTGTGGATGGGTGAGCTGACTTAGACCTTTTCTTGGAAGTTTGGATCATAATTTGATCTGGTGCATTTCCTAGGTTATTGTAGAAGGGATGTGATGGGGAACTAAGGCAGAAATCCTACCTCTCATTCTGTCTTCTTGACTCAGCCTAATTTGTTTTCTAGAGTGATTGAACAAGTCACAGATCAGCATGGGTAAATGTTCCTGCCTTTTTAACAGCCTTTATAGCAATTACTATATATTTTTTTGTTATTTTTGTCACTCTGTTACTTGCAAAGCAAATTACCTTAACTTGAATTTTTCTTATTAATAGGGATATTAAACTTTTTTCAAATGGCTATTGATAGCTTTTTTCTTTTGGAAACTGGTTATCCATTTATCTTTTGGAAGAATGACTTGTTCTTTAGTTTAAAAAATATATTTGCATGCATCTTGCATTGTTGACTTTTATCAGTTATATTTACCATGAACATCTTCCCCTCACTCCCAAATTATCTGCTCCTCTTATTCTAGCTGCATTAATTTTGTTCATGTAAAAATATCCTATTTTATGTAATAAAACTTTCCAAATGATGATTATCTCTGTTACAAAATTTGTGAATAATTTTCTTCCTTTACATAATTGGGCAGATTATTTCCTTCTATTCTTCTCTAATCCCTGATATGTTTCCTTTTATATTTGAGTAACATATATTTGGAGGTACTTAGCACTGGGCCTGGAGGCAGGAATACTGAATTCAAATTTGTTCTCAGACACTTACTGTATAAATTTGGGCAAATTTATTAACCTTTGTCTGCCTTAATTCATGGAAGATGGAAATGATATATCTCTCTAGTATCTTTGCTAAGAAAATCTATAGACAGTATTGACATTCTATAGTCCACAGAGCAAAGAAGACTTGGACATGATTGAGCAACTGAACAACAGCTTCAACAACATAGATCTACTTATATTGAGTAGGAGAATGCTAAAAAATGTTTTAGATAATTCCAACTAGTGATGATTTAGTTTCTTTTTTTTCTCCAACTTCCCCCCCTTGTAAATAGCAGAAAAAAAGATGGGACAAAAAGTAGAAACATTTTAAAGGCTACAAAATAATAAAAAATAAAAATGGGCAAAGTTAAAATAGAGAAGCAGAAAAATATTGTGCTTGAATTGAAAATGAGAATGAAATATTAATAGTAGCATTACTAATGTGTGTGTGTGTGTGTGTGTGTGTGTGTACACAGACAGACAGACAAGAATACATAGGTCATGAATGCCATCTTTTCTAATTGTTCTCTAATATTAACAAGGTTCTAATCTTCCATATCTGATTGCCTCTTCTCAAAATTGATCCTTCTCAATATATCTGAGGTGAGGGTACTTTCTAGGTATGAGGGATCACTTGTTAAAAGGCACTGAGGGGGTGGTTAGGTGGCACAGTGGATAGAGCACTGGCCCTGGAGTCAGGAGTACCTGAGTTCAAATCCGACCTCAGACACTTAATAATTACCTAGCTGTGTGGCCTTGGGAAAGCCACTTAACCCCATTGCCTTGTAAAAAAAAAGGCACTGAGGAAAGATAAAATGTCATGTATGGAGAAGAACAAATAGACTAGTTCAACTAGATTAGAATGTTCATGAAGCAGAGTAAAATGAAATAAGACTGGAAATGTACTCAATCAATTGACAAACATGGCTTACTTAATCTCCTAATTAATTAATTAATTAATAGTAGGCACTATATGTTAAGCACTGAGGATACAAAGACAAACAAAAACAGTCTGTCCTCAAGGACTGTCTTCTTTCATGGCAGAAACAATAAGTAAATAAATAGATATGTGGAAGATACACAGAGAGTAGAAGACTTTAAAAGCTAGACTGAGAAGTTTGTTTTCTATTTGGGCATTATTAGGAAGTCAATAAAGCTTACTTAATAGTTAGGTTGGCCATGGCTAGATTTGGATTTCAGAAATATTGATTTTAGGAAATATTAAGTCCAGATAAACAATAAGGAGGTCATAGCAGTAGTCAAGGATTGATCATGACCTAAAGTAGCTAGAGGCTATGTGAGCAGAGAGGGAAAAACAGTTGTGAGAGCTTGACTTGACAAATGAATAGATATTGGAATTGATGGGAAGTAGGAATCAATAATAACTTTGAGATTGAAACAGAGATCTGAGGGGCAGGAAGGATGGTGGGCCTATCAATAGAACATTTCCAAGAGCTCTTAGAGATCCACTTTCTCAGAAAACCATTTGTATGGTATAACACATTTTTTCCATTATGCTAGAATGTACATTAAGATTAAAATAACAAAATCATAATAGAAATCACTGCTCTTCAACAAAAAGGAAATGCCTGAGGAACACTACAGTGGTTTTTCAAGGAGGAGTTGTTTACTTCAAGCACCACTCAGTGCACTACCACCCTATCTCCCCCTCCCAAGAAAAGAAAAAGAAATCAAATGAATGAGCCATTAGTTATATATGAGTTAAACCTTTGGCACTAGGAATAAGGGTCTTTTGTCCCTGAGTATTAATGTAGATCATAAAAAGTGCTTAGTGTCAAAAGAATGGAGCCACTAGACAATGCAGCTCTGTCAACCATACAGTGAAACATATTACATAGTCTGTCAATCTCTATGTCCAATCTTGCATTCAATGATAGCAACTTTGAATGGAAAGATGAACCTAAAACACATTCTTTTATTTTTTGTGTCCAACAAAAATCATATTTATTCAAACAAAAAATCATTTCTGTTATGCAGAAAAAAATTTAAAAAGTATGATATTTTGCAAGAGGGGTAATTAGGTAGTATAGTGGCTAGAGTTTTGATTTTGAAATCAGGAAGATGAGTCTTCCTGAGTCCAAATCTAGCCTAAACCACTTACTAGTTGTGTGACTCTAGGGAGGTCACTTAACCCTATTTGCTTTGGTTTTCTCATCTTTAAAAGGAGCCAAGAAAACTCCAAATGAGGTTATGAGCAGACTTTATGACTGAACAACATTTGTACAAAAGAGAGAATAAGAACAAATCATATGAATTAACAGAGAACTAAATATAAGGGAATGGTATCAGACTTATTCAACTTTCCAGTGATATTCAGGAGCAGAAATATTTTAATACAAAAAAATCAAGGCAGATGTGGGGCATCCCTGTGGTATAGCAACATTGAAAACATCAGTTAAAATTTCAGCATTTTCTTATCTCTAAAGTTTATAAAGTAGCTAAATGTTCAACATTACTTTGAAGCATTCTTTGATCACACCACAGTCTCTATAATTACATAATCCTGTGTATCCATGATAATATTATTGGTTCAGTTTTTTCCTTTGTTGATAATTATTGTAACATTCTTTAACATCCTTCTCCTATCTGCTTTCTGGATTTAATTATATAAGTACAGTTCCCTAGTATTCAATGCTACTCTATGCCTCTTTTACTTATTCTATTCTGTTTCTATAAGGTATAGTCTTCCTGAAACATATTACAGTTATTAGTCTTATTCCATTAAATCTCAGTATTAAGTATGAGATCAAATTTCATACATTATATAAGAATAATTTCCTATATTGAATCTTAGATTTTTATATTAAATATCATATATTAGAATACATATGATTCTTTATATAAGAATTACCACTTTATCATGTTTGTTTTCCATACCCTTTATGCATTTATTTATATAAATCATTGAGGCTATGAAATTTATTCTGCCTCCTTGGATTTTGTGTCCTAGAAATTTCTGGTCACATCTGTTGTTATTCATCTTTCTTCATTGCAGCGAATGCTTCATAGTATATAACTTGGTATTTATATGTGTGCAGGCAGTTTTCTCCCTTTCTGTTCCTGTTTTCAATTTAAAGGAAGAGTTAGGGAAGATGAGTGACATTTTCCTCAGGACAGTGACACTACAGAAGTAAAGCTACTATTCAATCACAAAAGCAGAAAATCAAATTGCATATAAAGTAGAATTTGTAGAAGTGTAGATGCCAAAATAAAGTTTTTTTTAAAATTTGTTTGACTGGATTTTAACTAAGTCCTTCCCTTAAATAAATGAATTGCAATAGAGCCTGGGCAAACAATTCTTAGACTAAATAACTTTACAAATAAATTGTAGCAAACATTTAAAGAATGGGCATTTAAAACATTTTTAAAAATGTTTTATTTATTTATTTAAGGCAATGGGGTTAAGAGTGATTTGCCCAAGATCACACAGCTAGGCAATTATTAAGTGCCTGAGGTTGGATTTGAACTCAGGTCCTCCTGACTCCAGGGCCAGTGTTCTATCCACTGTACCACCTAGCTACCTCGAATGGGTATTGTCTATGCTACAAAGCTATTATTGTAAATAGAAAGAGAAGGTACTTCATGAAACTACAAAAGATGGATATTAAAGATGAATTAAAGATGACTCCTAGGTCACAAATTTGAGGGATTGGGGGCATGGGGTTATCCTTTACAGTAATAGGGGTGATGGTAGGAGACTTTAGGGGGACATATATTGAATCATATTTGGAGTTTAAGATATTTCCTGAACCTTCAGTTTGAGATGTTTGAAAAGCCCTTAGAGATGATTTTTTTTTCCTTTTTGCTGGTATCAGCAAAGAGATTAGAGCATGGAAATTAGATTTGAGTGTTATTAACATAAAGATGGTAAATAAATCCATGGGAACTGATGCAATCAGTGACATAATATAAGAGGGAGAAGAGAGAAAGGCCATAGAGAGAATCCTGAGGGACAACTTTGGTTAGAGAACATGGTCTGAAGGAGGATCCAAAGACAGAGAAGAAACAATCAGAGAAGTAGAAAGGAACCTATGATAGAGTGGTATCCTAAAAACCTAGAGAAATGAGAGAATTGAGAAGAAGTGATCAACAGTGTTAAAGGATGTAGAAAGGTCTAAGGCAATGAGGATTGAGAATAGGCCATTGCATTTTGCAATTAAGAAATCATTGCTAATTTTGGAGAGAGTAGTTTCAGAGGAATTGATAAGGTCAGAAACAAGATAGTAAGTAGTTAAGAAGAGAGCAAAAGGAAAGTGGAGGCAACTTTTGTAGATGGTCTTATGGAATTTGTCTACTAAATGTCTGAAAAGATATGAGATGATAGATGGTGGGAATGGAAAGATCAGATGAGTGCTTTTTTTCATGCTAGAGGAGGCATGGATATGGTTGTGAGCAGAATGAAGGAGGGAGATTTTGAATATAAATGAAAGAGAAGGGATGAAAGAGTAAGAAATCTTTAGAGGAGAGGGAATGAGATCACCTGAAAACATAGAGAGGTTAATCTTGCTAAGGAATAAGGCTACTTCATTATGTAGGGCAAAAGTGAATGAGGAGAAAGTGGCATGAATGATAGGAGATAAGGAAGAGGGGAGAATAAAGGAGGTTGACAGAAAATGACCTCAAATTTTTTTTTCTGCAAAATATGAAGCAAGGTTCTCAGAAGAGAAAATGGGGTAAGAAGGAGCTATGAGAAATTTGAGGGTGGTAGAAAATGTTTAGAAGAGTCAATATGGAGAGTAGAAGAGTAAGTTAAAAGAGGAAGTATAGTAGAGCTCCTAGCAACAATGAGGGTCAATTTGAGGTTATGTTACATAAATTTGCAGTGGACTCAGAATTGTTGTATGATTTTCTCTGTCTTCATTCAATATCATGAAAGGTGTAAGTTATTCAAAGTTGAAACTTGGATGTAATCCTTGATATAATAAAGAAATTGGGCAGGTAGGAGGCATGGAGGATAGAGCTCTGAGACTGGAGTCAGTAAGAACTGAGTTCAGCTGTGGAGTTTGAACAAAGACCAAGGACTATTAACTTTAATTTAGGAAAAAAAACCTGATATCTTATTGTCTGATCTTGTTATCTCTTATACTTTATGTTTCTTCGTTAAGGATATCATTTTTTTCTCATCACATTCAATTTGGATCAATGTATACAATGGAAACAATATAAAGACTGGCAAATTGCCTTCTGTGGGGGGAGGGGGAGGGAAGTAAAATTGGGGAAAAATTGTAAAACTCAAAATACGTAAAATCTTTAAGAACTGATTTCAAGTTTGGTTTTAGATACTTACTACTTGTGTGATTCTGGACAAGTCACTTAACTCTGTTCACCTCAGTTTCCTCATCTGTAAAATGAACTAGAGAAGGAAATGGCAAATTACTCCAGTATCTTTGTCAAGAAAACCCCCAATTAGATCAGAAGAGTAAGGTATGACCTAAATGACTGAACAACAGCAAGGGATTCAAGAAAGGAGGATGTAAAGTTGAATTGGTTCACCAAGGAGTCAAGATGAGGAAAAGATGAGAGTGGCTAGTTCAGAAGATATGACGTGGGAGAGAATGGAGGGAATCAACGGATTATAGGTATCAGTACAGATGAAGATTATAACTATGTAAAGGAATTTGGGTGAAATGCCAATAGATTATGGATTATGGATAAAATAAAGGATTTAAGAATTTTGAACATGGAGGTGGTGTATTCATGGGTGATAGCAAGGGGTATCATCATCTCTATTAGTAGCTAAGATAGAGTGGAAAAGTAGCTCATGGTGGAGTGGAGAAGTAGCTCATGATTTAAGAACTAATTGGTTAGGGTATTTGAAGGAGAATCAATATATATGTTGAAGTTCCTTAGTATGAAAGCAGGAATTAGGAAGGAGACAAAAATTCTAAGTCAGGTATCAATCTCATTGTGCAAGGAAGGGGAGTGACTTAGATGTCTAGAAATAGTCTCCAGGATTTTCTTAGTGTTGTAGATATGAATAGTATAAATATCAAAGGAAAGGAGATTACTGAGTGATGGAGTAAGGAGGAGAATCTGGAAATGTCAATGGGTAGCAAGAAATATTCCATCTGCCCTACCTTGATCAGTAAGCCAAGGAGAATGAATGAAGTTGTAGCCAATGTTGTAAAGAATACAGAGGGTGGCTGTGTCATTGAGAGGGATACATTTCAATAAGAGCTAGTAGGTAGAAGGTGTGGAAGAGGAATAGATTTAAGATAAAAGAAAGTTTTGTCTATGTAACATGGATTCCAGAGGGCATAATGGAAGAACTACAGGAATTTAGAATGAACCTTTGGGATGGGAAAGTTGAGGGGATTGAGTGTGAAGAATTAGGCTATCAGGATGTATGGAATGGGGTTTGTATGATGATCTATAGGAGAGTAAAGTCACTGGAATATTAAAGTCTTTAGTCTTCTCAACATGTTCTGAATGGGCATATTGACATTTTATGAAATCAAAGGAATTGAAAATAAAATTACTCTATAATCTTATCAAATTGACTGAAATTTCCCCTTATCAAGCAAGATACTGGTTAGAATTGCATGAGTTGATGCAAAATAAAATAGAAGAAAAGGAACAGCGCCTTGAGTAAAGTATGGGAACTCAAATAGGGTTCCCAAGTGGGGGAATCATTATACCATGGTGGGAAATTTGCCCTCAGGGTATTATGGTCAGAACAATTGTGAAAAATTCGGGACAGTAGCCTAATCTCAAGGACTCAGCTCCCTCAGTGCAGACAACAGTTGTGTATTGTGATGTGGTCCCCTTGAGATAGGATAGAGAAGACAAAAGGAGGGAAGTCAGTACACAAATACTCTGCCTTCCCCCTACCATCTCTGTCACAGTCCAGGATATTCTCCTCCCCCTGCCAAATTCATTTCCCCTTATGATCACAGATGACCACATTTTAGTAATCTGGTCAAAAATAGGATTTACAGCACTTGTACTATGTTTTATAACTTGAAACTAAATATAATTCTCTGTTTCTTAATCTATAAAATAAGTTGTTGAACAAGTTGACCTCCCTTGGCTCTTTCTGCTCTTTTTATAAGTGAATATATTTGACACCACTTCAGGTCAGCCTCAAATTCAATTTATAGTTAATTGAGTCTTCCTCCATAAGCTGAGCAAGTCATTTCCTTCTCTGTGATATCAGGTGTTTTTCCCCTCCTGTAAAATGAAGAAATTTCGTTTGTTGCCCTTCAAAATCTCATTCTATTCTTGAAAAATACACATTAAACATATGAATCTTTCTCCTTGACACACACACACTCTCTCTCCTCTCTCTCTCTCTCTCTCTCTCTCTGTGTTCTCCCTTTTCTTTATCTCTTTTTGTATCTGTCTGTCTTTCACATAGATGCAGACAGACACAGACACAGACACAGACACAGACACAGACACAAACACAGACACAGAACAAGCCTTGGCAAGATTTTTTGGCCACAAAATCCCACCTGGGATTTGTAGTTCTTCCCAATATGGGAAAAAGAAAATTAAAGTGAGACAAGTTTTAAGAATGGGGTAAAGATGGAGTCGAAGGTTCAGCAGAGGTTTTCATTCACTGTGAACATAGGAGTTTGGGGATTCTCAGAAAGAAGAGAGGGAAGTGATGGTGTTCCTTGGAAGCATCATGAAAGTTGCTTTCTTTAAGATCTTGAGAGATAAGGTCTTCTTAAATCAACAAGTCAAGAGGCATATGCCTATTCTCCCCCATCTTACTTCTATTTTGTATTTTTCTTAGATTTAGTCTGCCAATATAAATATTTCTGTTTGTGGTTGACTGTCCTTATGTTACTAGGTGTTTCAGTGTCCCTTGTTTATAGCAATGGGGACAATATGGGAAAAGAGGATTATTTCTAGTTATTTGTGGGAGCTTATCGTGTAGCTTATCATTTAGAGCTGCACTCACTTAACTGGTGGTATAAGCATGAGTCATTTCATAATTATTCTTAAAAGAGCAAAATTATTATGAGGAACCTAGTTTATGAATCTGCCTCATAGATTTAAACTAAGGTTTCATTTCTGCCTATATCTGTGTTTATGAATGTGTGTGCCTAAGACAAGAACCTTCACTCACTGGGTAGGGGTAAATCAAGTCTGGGAAGACTGGGGAGAAAAATCCTTGGAAATCACAATATCCCTTGAGGGGATGCTTCTTCCAGGCTACTGAATGTTGTAAAATTATAAAGAAGCTTGGCCCCCAAAGAAGAGAAATGGAAAGAAAACTTACATTCTTTTGCTTGATAAGGAAAATTGCATGTGTGTTGTTACATTTTCCTCGTGTATTAATAAACTGCTGAATTTTTCCTATTATTCTTTTATTTATCTTCCTTCCTTCCTTCCTTCCTTCCTTCCTTCCTTCCTTCCTTCCTTCCTTCCTTCCTTCCTTCCTTCCTTCCTTCCTTCCTTCTTTCCTTTCTTCTTTCCTTCATCTATCTTTCTGCTTATGTGTCAGTCTATCAATCTAAGTACAAGGGAGAAAAGGGAAGAAGCAGGATAGTGGCATCTAGGTGGCTCAGCAGATAGAATATTCCCCCTGGAGTCCAGGTTTAAATTCTTTCCAGTTATGTGACCTTGGACAAGTTACTTTAATCTGTCTGTCTGAGTTTCTCTTCTGCAAAATGGGGATCATGAAAATGTACCTCCTAGGGTTGTTGTTATAATCAAATAATATAGTATTTGTAAATATTGGCAAATTGTAGAAGTTCAATAAAAATATTATGCTTCCTAGAGAATATAATATGGAGATATAAAAATGATTTAACATGAAATATTTTAAAATCAGAGCCAGCTTGGTTTAGAGGAAAGAGCAATACATTTGGATTAAGAGTAACTAAGTTCAAACTGTAACTTCCCTACTTGTTAATTGTATGACCTTGTGCAACTCAGTTAACCTGTGAGACTGTCCTTTTTCACCTGAAAGTTGAAGGGTATGGAAAAAATGGCTTATGAGATTCCCCCCTTCACTCTAAATCTTTGAGTATATCTATGTTGGATTATATAATATCTTTTTCTGTCTTTTCCATTGGCAAAGTGTACACTTCAAAAGTAGGAAATGGCATGTTTAATATCAGACTCAATTACTCTTAGATGCTTTTGCTCAACTCTGTAAGAATTGAACTTCGCAGGGAGATGGTATGGATATTTATTGGGATATACATGCTGAGGAAAAGTTAAAATATATAGGTTATAATGACAAGAAAAAATCTGTGAACTTTATGGATGGTGGGAAGGATACATTTTGATAATGTCACATTTTGGTCTTTTTTGGTCATTACCTCCAGTTTTGTAGCAACATAAGGAACAGTTTCAAAAGGAACTTAATTTTGTAAGCTGTGAGATTGAAGGCTCTGTGCTGAGTTCCATTTCCCTATTTGGGTTGAAAAGCAGGCTAGGTCTCATGTGCTCCTCCTCTTCAAATACATTTAAATATCACATCTGAATCAGGAGCTACTGTCTGGTTCCGATGTTTAGCTGTTTCAGGAGAGGACTCTGCATGGTGGACTTTTGAAACATTGAGACTGTTGTGACTTATCAAGGTGAATATTTTTTGATATAAATATTAGTCTAATAAGTACTGCTCATTGCTAATCCCTTTTGATGATCAAAAAAATTAAGAAGATGGATGACAGCAGGGATGCCCCCTTAATTGTAAGCTGGTGAGTAGAAGGAGGGTAGTCATGCAAGAGGAAGGCAAGAGGGAGGAACATTTCAAGGACAGACACACTGAAGCATGCTCCAAAGCACTCATTGAGTAAGAATGGTTGACAGCTGCAAAGTGACAGCCTCACACATAAGCCCTGCCATGTCACAGCAGAGCAGAGATGTGAGGGCTTGGATATTAGACTTTCCATGAACTGGTATATTAGAGATATGAGGCAAAGTAAATGACTAGAGACTGCAGTTTTGAAAACAATACTTACATTTTTAAGGGTTATATTTTTTAGTAACATTTAGCAATGTTTTTTACTTGAATTAAAAAAACTTTAGTAATAGTCAGAGATTAAAGATCTCAGACCAAATTGATTTCAAGTTGTTTTTAAGTTAAATTTAATAAAAATTAATTTTGTGCCAGATACGTCTAAGGCAGGATCTGGCGTTATAAAGGAAAAACAAAAACAAAAAGCAAAAATGCTTCTTGCATCCTAGAAGCTTACAATCTCTGATATGTAAACCCAGAGAATGGAGACTAATGTATATGGAACTTGAAGTGTGTGTGTGCTTTATAGATACCTAGTATATGCCAGACTCTTGCTAAGCACTTTACAAATATTTTCTCATACTATTAGTCATTCAATTAGTCACTCTAGGTTTCAGTTTCTTCATCTGTAAAATAAAAGATTTCAATTAAATGAACTTCTGAAATTCATTCCAGGGCAGCAACTTGGCACAATGGATAGAGTGTTGACCTTGGAATCAGAAAGTTGTTGTTTAGTTTTAGTCTCCTTTGAAGATCTGACTATTCTGCCTTAGACACAAAACAACTCTGGCCAAGTCACATAACCTCATTTTCCTGATCTGTAAAATAGGATTAAAAGAATCTACTTCACAGAGTTATTTTGAAGATCAAATGAAATAAATATGTAAAGTACTTTGTAAATTTAAATTTAAAGGTAGCTATTATTATTATTACAATTAAATGTATGATCCTATGCAAAGTGATTTTATGAAGGAGAGGGGACTAACACCTTGGAAGATCAGAAAAGGTTTCTTCTGATGTGATTCCTGAGTCTTGAAGGAAGCTAGTGCTCTTAAGAGGAGATGAAGAAAGAAATGCCCCACATGTGGGGAGGGAGAAGGGTTTAGGGGTGGGATAATTTAAGGAGAGAGTTGGATATGGGATATGTTGACAAATAATATGTCTATTCTTGATACACTTTGAATTTGGAGAATGACTCCCTTTCTAACCTTATCTCTGGTTTTTTTTATGTCTGACCTGGATCAAGAACAGTTTCCTGAACATGACTTATCCTTTCCCATCTCTATGTATATTTCCTACCTCTTCATTTTGGTGAAAAGGCCATTATCTTCACAGTGCATCCTCCTATCCAAATTCCCATTCCATTCCATAACTAATCATTTCTTCTACAAATATCTATTATCATTTTATCTATTCTTTGTAGATAATAATAATTAGGTCATATTTATATAGTGACCATTTTACAAACTAATGACCTTAGAAGGAAGGAAAAAAGGGGAGAAGCAAGCATTTATCAAGCAGTTATGGTAAGCACTATGATCAAATTTTTATAAATATTATCTCAGTTGATTCTCACAGTTCTGGTGGTATAGGTGTCATTTTATAGTTGAATAAAATGAGGCAGCAGAGGCCAAGTAACTTGCCCATCATCATACAGTTAATTTTCTGAGATGAAATTTGAACTCAGGTCTTCCTGACTCCAGACTCAGTACAGTATTCATTTTGCCATCTAGCTGTCAACAACCCTTTGAGTCAGTCAGAAAATCAATAAATGGTTGTGAAGCACTTACAATTTCACAGAAAAAAGGACCATATAATTCCTAACCTGCCAGAGCTCTATTGAAATAGAAGGGTAGTTGACTACCATTCTACAATGAAGTTGTGGAATAGCATCTGAGTGGAGGACTACTGAACACTGTGCCTAAATAAAGGGCAATTAGCTGGGTGGCTGAGGGGATAGGAGTGCAGATCTGCAGTCAGGAAGCTCAGCTTCCTAATTTGAAATGTGACCTCAGACAGTTATGAGCTATGCAAACTTAGAAAGGTCACTTAACTCTGTTTTGGTTTCCTCATCTGTAAAACAAACTAGAGAAGGAAGTGGCAGTATCTCTGTCAAGAAAACTCAAATGGGATAATGAAGAATCAAATAGTACTGAAACGACTGACCAACAAAACCTATATTAATAAAGACTAACATTATATCCACTTTTTTGAATGCCATGTGATATTGTTGACTCATGTTGACATAGAAGTCTGCTAGGATTGCAGGTCCTTATTATACAAACTGGTCTGGTTAAATTTTTGTCATCCTGATTATACAAAATTGATTTTTTTAGGCTATAAGTGCATGACTTTATATTCAGCCTTATAAAATTGCATCTAATTCACCTCCTATACTTTCAGTTTGAGGTTTTGGACACTGTTCAATCTCTTAATGATCCTTTGCAACTTTGTCATACCCAGATTTAACCTTGAATTGATACTTTTGTCTAAATCCTTGGTGAAGATGCTAAAAAGGAATAGAGGAAGGGGAATTTTTGACTGAGACCTTTTTTCAAGTTGAATGGTTGTTGTAGCTAAAGAACTAGTATTCAGAAAGGGAGACCCAAGGATTGAGATCTTTTGTCAGGTTGAATGGCAGTTGTAGCTAAAGAATTAGTACTTCAGAAAGGGAGACTGGTATACATTGGCCCTGTGAATCTCGGCAAATCCGTTAACCTCTCAGGACTGTAGAATAACTCTCTGACACTGAAAAGTTGCAGAGAAAGTACCACATGGTATTGGCATAAGCAATTTTTTCACTTTGGAGCTCTTTATACCAATAATATCTCAGGTTTAATTTCTAACCTATTGATCCCTTAATGATGACTCTTGGTTCCAGTCATTCAACCTGTTCAAGATGCAGTAACTACAGATTTTCAATCTTATTCACAACATGACATGATAAAGTTTGTTAGTTGACTTGTTAAAATCCAAGTCCATGAAATTCCCTTGAGCTACTTACTTTGTCAAAATGTAAAGAAGCTGAACCTGTCAGGATCTTCTAGAGATCAATTGCCCTTTCTAATATTATTTAAATGACCAACAACATTACCTTTAATAATGTGTTTTAGAATTTTCTCAGGAATGAAAGTAATGTTTAATGATCTATAGTTTTTAAAATCCATCTTATTTTTCTTATCATGGTTGGTAAGTGTTATTAAGTAGCTACTCTATGACAGGCATCAGATGAAACAGGAAAAATAAAGGCAGGCAAAAAGTCCCTTTATTCAAGGAGATCATAAGCTAATGAAGGAGACAACATGTAAGCAATTATATAGAAGCATAATTTGATACCATATTTGCCTGTCTTACGTACTATGATACCTTTCCCTTTCTATACAGTTTTTCAAAGAATGCCAATAGTTTAGCAATCATATCCCCCCAAGTTCCTGGGATATATTTAGATCAGTATTGCATGTTTTACTCATTGAAGGAAGATGGGTATATTCTTATCCCCTTCTAGAAGTGGAAGTGGATGAGAGCTGAGTTAGAAAAACCTAAGTTTAAATTCACTCAGAACCTTTTAATAGCTGAGTGACCCTTGGCAAGGTACTTAACCTCTGTCTGCCTTTATTTCCTTAACTATAAAACAGGGAGAATACCAGGACCTACCTCATGAAGTTGTTGTGAGGATCAAATGAGAAAATATTCACATAGTACCTCATATAAAGTAGGCACTTAAAATACTTATTCCATTTTTACTTATCTTGGACTAGAAGTCATTCTGCATGATATTTTATTCTTTCTAGATATCTCATTCAATGGACTTTGACAAGAGACTTTAGTTGTCTTTTCAGTTCTCCCCTTCAGTTCTTCCCCCCCACTATTGGGTTATTCATATGTTCATATTTATTTTGAAGAAGGATTCAACAAGACATACTTCCTACTCTGGACTTTGCCACCATCTCCCCAGATGGGTACACTATTTCCAATCTTTACTCTCTCAACTTCTACTTCTTTGACCTTGGGAAAAGCATTTCCCCTCTAGGTTTTCTTCTCGATAAAATTAAGGGTTTGAACTATATGATCCTTAAAGTTATTCCAACCATGAATTCTATGAAGTATTAAGGATGGGGGAGTTTCTAACATGATGGAAACCAAAAGTCATGGAAGTAAATATGATTTTCTATCATAGCGCTGCAGCATTGTTACCTATAAAGTTTCAATATTTGCCTGAAGTGTGATGGACTTTAAATTAAAAGCTTCTGTTAATTATGCATCCTTGGGAAATGACTATTTAACAGTTGAAAGCATTCCCTTTTCTGAAAGATCTGCCATCATGTATTTCCCTAAGGATTTGCTGATTGGCTTTTGTTTCAAAAGGTTCTGAAAAAGTATATCTGAGACTGTGTCTATGAATGAATCTTCTTGGATTTGCAGAATAATTTGGCATTATTACTAACTTTTCCAATATACCTCTGCTGAGAGCACATCTAATTCCGTGATTTTAATGATATTTTCTCCCCTTCCACAACTGTATAGTAAACACCACAGGAAAATAATCAAAAGTTGATTTTCTCCCCTACACTTTCCTCCCTCCTCCCCTCCCCCCCACTGCCTGCTCCTCTTCTTTGCATGTAATAACCAGACATTCCTAACAAATGGAATTCTGCCTGTGCCCATGTGGTCAGTCTGAAATGGGCTAAGAGCTGTTAAAATTGCTTCCTGCTGGGCTCAATGATTTACAAATTACAGTATTCACAATGTAGAAAGTTATTGGCCTGGCCTAATTTCCCCATAGGCTGCCTTAAGTAGCTTTTCTTCACAATTTACTGCTAAAGATTTCACACACAAATTGGTCCCATGGCCACACAGGTGCCATAGCACCAAGCTTTGGTCTGGCAGGGCTTGTAGACTTCTGATCAAGTCCGACAGCCTTCTCTGGGTGGCAGCAGCATTTTGGAGGTGAATTTTTTTCCCTCCCCACTTCCCTTTCAGTGAAACAAAATATTTGTGATTCAAAATTTGAACCTGGTTGTAATCATTCTCTCCCCCCTCCCCCTGCTTCTAGATCCCCTTTTATCAGAGCAATTAGCAGTAGTTTAATAAGCATAGCAGTTTTGTTTTTTCTTCATTTTCAGTCACACAATCATTTTGCACTCCTTCTCCCCAAGACCCCCCTAGCACTTAGGCACATAGCTTGTGCTATATTCGCTTGCACTTGTTTCTGCTTTTCCTCTGTATTGCTATGTGCTTTTAAATGTATTTTCTCCCTCATTAGATTGTGAGTTTCTATGAGTGAGGACTATAGCTGGTATTTCTTTTGTGTTTCCCCAGACAACTCAATATTGGGTTTGGTACATAAAATGAGCTCAGTGACCACCATTTGCTAACTGGTTTCTAATGAGAAATTATATTCTGTTTCATCAAATACAATTTTTATAGAACACTGCAAAAAAAGAGATTGTTTTCATTTCCTCCCTGGACTCTATTTACATATTATCAACTTCAATACTGTGACAACTTTCACAGTATAAGAATAGTAGGTGAAGATTCTTTTTCATGTTACACCCAAAAGAATCTAATCCATTACAAGGGGATAGTAACAACTATTCTATTTAATTGGTGAAAGAGATGAGGCTAAAAGATGCTTCAAAATTCATATAGTTTAGTAAACTTCTGAGATTAGATTTGAACTTGACTCTAGATTCTTCACTCTACTATGCCAGGACATTCCCTAATTCATCAATCCTATTTCCCATTAATCCCTAACATGCATCTTTTACCATTACATATATGTTCCATGTTTATTTATGTTTGTGCCTTTCATCTTACCTAATGTTCACTTAGAATGTCCTACTTATTATCTGTGAAGCAGTGTTCCCTTCTAGATTGAATAACAGTTTTGGAGTCAGAATAACCCAGATTTAAGTCCTGTTGTTACTTACTAACTGTGTGGGCTTGGATATTTTATCCAAAGTAAAAATGAATAAAACTTGTTCTACCTACCTCAATACATTTTTGAAGAGACTTGAATGAGAAAGGGACAGAGAATTCCTGTAAGAAGAAATTCCCTCTACCAATGCAAAAACACACAGTAAATATTTATGTCAGAGGTGGTATTTCTGGCTTCAAGGCTTACCTTCTATCTGTTATGCCACAAGAAATAACATGTAAAATGCTATCTCAGAGAAAACTGCAGCAAACAGGATTAAGAGTTTTAAGGGTCATTAAACTCAGGATCTGAGGTCAGATTTGAACTCAGGTCTTCCTGACTCTAGGTTCAGAGTTCTAACCACTGTACAACTTAGATGCCAAATACTAAAAAGTATATTGGTAAATATTTAACAATTGACTCTCAGAAGGGGGGGGGGAAGGTATACTAGATACCTTTTTTCCCCTATTCACTGTGTTTTTCATTTTCATTTTACTTTTCCTCATTTATATGTAAAAACAAGTTTTAACAGTCATTTTTAAACTTTGTGTTCCAAATTCTCTCCCTTCTTTTCACCTTACTGACGTCATTGAGAAAGCAAGTTATTTGATACAGGCAATGTAGGGTGTGTAGGCCATGTTATCAAACACCTTCACTGAGGATGAACATGCATCAAAGTCAGCTACAGTACGGATGGTGAATTCTTCAACCTGAAAAGACTTCAAGCCAAAACCCAAGTGGTGGGAGTGCTGGTGCATGAGCTTCTGTTTGCAGATGGTTGTGACCTCAGTGCAGCCTTTGAAAATGAGATACAACAAAGTATGATCAATTCTCTGCTTCTTGTGCTAAGTTTGGTCTAACAATCAACACCAAGAAAACACAGGTGCTCCATCAGCCAGCACCACACTATCTATATGTTGAACCATAGTTTACAGCAAATGGAGAAGTTTTGAGTACTGTGGACATATTCACTTACCTTGGCAGTGTCCTTTCCGAGGAGGTTTACATTACAATGAGTTTGGCACACACATTACCAGAGCTAACTCAGTATTTGGGAGACCCCAAAAGAAAGTGTGGGAGAGAAGTATTAGGCTGATGATCAATTGATGGTCTACAGAGCCATTGTGTTGACCTCATTGCTATATGCCTGTGAAACCTGGACAGTCTATCAGTGCTATGTCAGGAAACAATCACTTCCATTGAAATTGTCTTAGGAAGATTCTGAAGATCATCCGAATGGAGAAGATACCAGACACTGAAGTCCTTTCTTGAACTAAACTGTCCAGCATTCCAACATTATTACAGAGAGTGCAGCTATAATGGGCTGGGCACTTTGTTAGAATGCCAGATATATGCTTGCCAAAAATGCTATTTTACAGAGAACTATTTTACAGAACAAGAGATCAAAAGGGGTCAGAAGAAGTGACAATGAGACACCCTGAAGGTCTCTCTTAAGAACTTTGGAATTGATTATATAGCATGGGAGATAATGGAACAGATCTGCCCAGAATAGTGTGCACTCATCAGTGAGGCTGCTGCACTCTATGAGGAAGGTAGAATTGAAGCAGCTCAAAGGAAATGTGACATATGCAAGTTTATAGTGTTCACACGGACAATTTGTGCTCAACCTATAGTAGAGCATTCTGAGCTCATGTTGGTCTGATCAGCCACAGTAAGACACATTGTATTGTGTCTCAAACATCATGATGTCATTTTGGTCTTCTTTGATAACAAAGGACAAGAACTACCAACCACTGTTTGAAATAAATTAAAAATGTGTCGTCATGCAAAACATTACCAAAACAGTCATGTTGTGACAGCAAATATAAATAAAGAAAAAAAGTTTATTTCAATCTGTATTCTGACACCATCAGCTCAGTCTTTGGGGATGGATAGTATTCTTTTTCATAGGTCTTGGATCAAATCTTTGCTGAGAAAAGAGAAGTCATTCACAGTTGATAATTCTGCAATATTGTTGTCACTTTGCATATAATGTATTTCTCATGCCAGTCTTACCAGGTTTTATTATTCATCATTTCTTATAGCAGAAGAGTATTCCATCATAACTACATACCACAATTTGTGAAGCCATTTCTCCAACTAATGAACATTCTCTCAATATCCATTTCCTTCACACCAGAAATGAAATAAAGATCCTTATGCATTAATATTCTTTTCCTTCATTTTTTCATTTCTTTTGCAATATGGATCTGGTAGTGGCATTGCTAGGTCAAAGAGTAGGCATGTTTTTCTAACCCTTTGGGTTCAATTTTAAATTGCTCTACAGCAATTGAATCACTTTACAACTCCTCCCACAGTGCATTAATGTCTTTTTTTCCCCTACATCACCTCCAACATTTGTCATTTTTTTCTTTCTTTCCATTAGACAATAAGTACCTCAGGATTGTTCTAATTTACATTTCTCAAAAATAATGAATTAAGACATTTTTAAAAAAATGTATAGATATCATAGATAATTTCATCTGAAAACTGTTCATATCTTTTGATCATTTATCAATTGGTGAATGGCATTTATTTTTAAGAAGTTGATTCAGTTCTCTGTTTCTAAAATGAACTATTTTTTAAAGAAATTTGTTTCAATATTTTTCCCACAGTTACTATTGCTAATTGTATTTCCCTCCATTGTGTCCCCACCCTAATTTATTCTATTCTCTCCTTTCTTTCATCCTATCCCTCCTCAAATGTGTTTTGAATCTGCCTACCCCTTCCCTCAATCTTCCTAATCTCTTCTCACCTCTCCTGTTTTCTCTCATCCCCTTCTACTCCTATTTTCCTCTAGAGTAAGATAGAGCTCTATACTCAGTTGTGAACAAATCTGTGAACCATCTGTGAACCAATTTCATTGAGAATAAAACTCACTTCCCCTCAACTCCCCTCACTACACTGCAAAACCTTTTTCTTTCCTCTTTTATGAAAAATAACTTACATCCATTGTTCATTTCCCTTTCTCCCAGTACATTCCTCTCTCTCTCCTTAACTCCATCTTTTTAATTTATTCTTCCTTCAAATACAACTCCTTCCTGCTTTGTCTATATATGCTCCTTCTAACTGTCTTAATACATGAGAAAGTTCATATGAGTTATCAGTATCATCTTCCCATGCAGGAATACAAGCAGTTCACTATCATTAAGTTGCTTATGATTTGCTTTCCCTGTCCACCTTCACTTGAGTCCAATACTTGAGTATCAAACTTTCTGTTCAGCTCTTGTTATTTAATCTAGAAAGTTTGAAAGTCCCCTATTTCACTGAATGTCCATCTTTTCTCCTGAAAGAGAATATCATATTGCAAACCCTATGATCTCTTATTGTAGAAATTGCTAAATCTCATTTTATCCTAACAGAGACTCCACAATAATTGAGTTGTTTCTTTCTGACTGATTTTAATATTTTCTCCTTGACCTGAGAGTTCTGAAATTTGGCTATAATATTCTTGGCAGTTTTCATTTTAGGGTCTCTTTCAGGAGGGGATAGATGTATTCTTTCAATAATTATTTTGCTGTCTGGTTCCATGATATCAGGGCAATTTTCCATCACTAGATCCTGTAATATTAAATCCAGGCTTTTTTTTCTCTTCAATGTTTTCAGGAAGTCCAGTAATTCTCAGGTTGCTCCTCCTTGATCTATTCTCGAGGTCAGTGTTTTGCAGATGGAAATATTTTACATTTTCTTCTAGTTTTTCTATTTTTTTGGTTTTGTTTAACAGGATATTGCTGTGTCATGAAGTCATTAGTTCCCGAAGAATCCATTCTTTTTTTAGAGAGGAGTTTTCTTAATTTACCTTTTTTCAACTCCTTTTCCAATCAGTCTGTTCTGTTTTTGAAAGAGCTTTCCATTTGACCAATTGAGGTTTTGAGAGAATTATTTTCTTTTTTGCATTTGACCAGTTGAGGATCTGAGAGAATAATTCTCATTTTCTATTTGTCCAATTGTATTTTCCAATGATTTGTTTTCTTGTTGCAAGGTGTTAATTTTTTCTTGGGTTTCTTTTCACAGATTTTCCAATTGATTTTTAAACTCCCTCCTTATTTCTTCAAGGAAGTCTTTCTATGCTGGAGACCAGATCATATTCTCCTCAGAGGTTCTAGGTCTCTCTGAGTTAGGGTCTTTTCCTTCCAAGAATTTTTCAATGGATTCACCTTCTCGCTGACCTTTCTTCATTATACTAAGACCTTGAGTTGGGGAGGGGCTGGTTCACAGGGGTTTGGTGTTGGGATCCCTCGAGGCTTTAATCACTGAGTGTAATTTCTCCAGCTGGCCAGTAGGGGGTGTTGGTTGCTTTCTCTGGAGTGTCTGTGACCTTGATTTAGGTCCTCTCTCTTGGCCTGGAGGGTGTGATTGAACCTGTTAAATACTTTTGTCAATCAATGCTGGGCTTTACCCTGGGGTGGGGTCATGCCTCTCCCTATTGTTAGCTGAATTGGTTCTGCTCACACACCTGTGCATGGGGCAGAAGGTCTGTAATTGTGTTTGTTCTGGGAAGAGGCTTGAACTGAAATAGAGGTATGGACTTGGAGTCCCTTCTGAACAGAGGAGCCCAGGGATGATGTCTGCAGCTCTCCTGCACCAGAACTCCCCCCACCCCCCCAGCCCTGTAGACAAGCGCCAGATGGTCAGTGCCAACACCAATGCCTCTGCTCCCTAGTTGACCTAAGCCCCTGCAGTTGACCAGGCTCTAGCTGCATTGATCAAGCAGGTCCAGCTCTCAGGCCTTCAGGCTCCTAGGGGCTCCAACTGTGCTGCTAACCAGGCTAATCCGTGGTTGATCTGCCCTCTACTCCTGGACTCACCCGGGACTGTGGAAAACGAATCCTGAGGTAGATATTCTTTCTCCTGGCTTTTCTTTCTGTGTTTTTTTGGATCAGATTTCTGTTAAGAGGTTTGTTTCATATCATAGATGGGGAATAATCAGGAGACTTTAGAACTGTGCCTGTCTTCTCTCTGTCATCTTGGCTGGAAGTCGAGATTATTTTTCCAATGAGATTACCTTTTAGGTTTCCATTCTTTTTTTTTTTTGATTTTATTTTTTATTGATTTCTTACAATCATCAGCTTCCCTTTGCCCAGTTCTATATTTGAAGGAATTACTTTCTTCAGACAGTTGTTTCACTCAATCTTTTTTGTGGATTCTGCCACTTTAGAATTTGTTTGGAGTCAATATGAAAAGGTATTTGGAGTGGTTTTGGGTAGAGCTCACAGGAGTCCCTGCCTTTACTCCACCTTCTTGGCTCCTTCCCCCTCTCACCAGATGCATATCTAAGATTAATCATAATTATCAATATTTTCAATCACTTTCTTAAGTTTAGACAATCAACAGAATGCTAAAATCAAATTTTCCTTTGTAGAATTTTCAATTTCCGAGTTGTAAATACTCTCACTGAAAATTTTATAATTGACTTTTTCAAGGAAAAATGACTCCAGTATACCTCTGGTCTGTAGTACATATGACAGGTAGATTGGTAAGAGATAGTTGTTTGTCAGCTGTATAAACTTAAGCTGTACTTTTGTTTAGAAAAGAAATGGAAATGAATATAGAAATATCTTTGTAAGCACAAGTTTATTCAAAAATAAAGAACCCCAGGATAAGAAGGAACACAAAATGCAGTGTAACATAGGAGCAGAATTGGAGCAATGTAGTCCTGGGCTCAAATTCTGTCTAGGATTTACTAGCTATGTGACTGTGGGCAAGTCATTTTACCTCTATGAACCTGTTTCTTCATAAGTAGAATGAGGATAAATCCAAAATTGCAAACAAATGCACCTTCAATCTCCATTTCTTCCTCCTATACTTTTCCTGCTTCCTCACATTAAAAGAAACTTGGCCTTCCTGTATGATACTGATTTTTTCATCCTGTTTCTTCCCCTGTTCTTTACCTCACCTCCCCTATTCTCCTTCTCACAGCTATGGAAGAGCTGTTTTAATTCTCTTATTCATAGCTTTAGTGGTTATTCCCCACTCCAAGGATGGAGATTCTTCAGAGGATCCTAGTCCAATTATAATTATAGATTTTGGTCCCTGCTTGAGATACCATTGATTGATTATTAATATTTAGAATCCAGTCCTAAGAATTTCATGGATGGGCCCACTCATTTGGTTATTGGGTAATCATAAAGGACAAAAAGGCAGAAACTACTTTTAATAGTTTTAACAATGATTCCAATTTGTCTTTTAATATTCAACTATCCATATATACAGAGAATAAAAAAACAGGAATAATGCTATACTTGTATTGCTAAACTGAACTTTTAACCTCTTGATTATAGTTTTATCTGATTTTTTGTAAACCCATCTAAAGTTTTTTTTTAGTTTTTTTTGCAAGGCAAATGGGGTTAAGTGGCTTGCCCAAGGCCACACTGCTAGGTAATTATTAAGTGTTTGAGACCGGATTTGAACTCAGGTACTCCTGACTCCAGGGCCAGTGCTTTATCAGCTACACCACCTAGCTGCCCTGAAGTTTTCTTGGTAAAGACACTGGAGTCTTTTGCCATTTCTATCTCTATTGATTTTGCAGATGAGGAAATTGAGGCAAACTGGATTAAATGACTTTCCCAGGGCCATACATTTTGTAAGTGTCTTAGGTAGGATTTGAACTCAGAAAGCTATGTCTTCTGACTTCAGACTCAGCATTATATCCATTGTATTATCTAATTGCCCCAAATTTCTTTTTTATTTTACATTTTTAATTTACACATTATTAAAATAGTCTTGTTGTAAGACAAGACTTGTCTAAGGCACCCCTCCCCCCATAAAAATAAAAAAAACTCACAAGAAATAAAGTGAAGGAAACGGGAAAAATGTGCTTCAGTCTGTGTTATGATACCATCAGTTTTGTCTCTGGGATGGATCGCATTCTTTATCAGAAGTCCATCAGAGAAGTTACTTCCATATTTTTCCACAGTTACTGTTGCTGATTGTCATTCTTTCCATCCATTCCTCCCCACTATCAATTATTATATTATCCCTCTCCATTCACTCTGTTCCTCTTCAAAAATGTGTTGTGGGGCAGCCAAGTGGCACAGTGGACAGAGCACCAACCCTGAGGCCAGGAGGCCTCAAGCCCACATCATATCCCAGAGACACAGCAACCACCTAGCCCCAAGGTCCTGGAAAGGCCACCTAATCCCACCACCTTACAAAAAGTAAAAAAGAAAATGTATTATATCTGATTATCCTCTCCCATGATCTATCCTCTCCCCATCACCTACATCCATCTCCCCATTCCCTGTCTCCTTTCTCTCCTTTTTCTTCTAGATTTCTATGCCCTATTAAGTGTGTGTGTGTGTGTGTGTGTGTGTGTGTGTGTGTGTGTGTGTGTGTATATATACACATATATGTGTGTGTGTGCGTATATATGTATATATACATATACATATATATATATATGTTGTTTATTTTTTGAAGCATTTCTGATGAGAATGAAGGTTCCCTCAGTCCCCCCACCTTCTCCCCTTCCTCACCATTGCAAAACCTATTTCTTGACACTTTTACATGAAATGGTATCTTAGCCTATTCTACCTACCCCCCCTTTCCTTTCTCATAATATATTATAACCTTCAAATTCAGCTCTTTCCTGTGCCTTGACTATATATGCTCCTTCTAACCTCTCTAATAAATGAGAAAGTTCATATGAGTTTTCAGTTTCATGTTTCCATGCAGGAATACAAGCAGTTCATCATCAAATCCCTCATAGCTTACCCTTCTCATTCACCATCTCTGTGTTTCACCAGAGTCCTGTACTTGAAGATCAAATTTTATGTTCAGCTCTGGCCATTTCAACAGGAACATTTGAAATTCCTCTGTTTCATTGAAAGTTTATCTTTTTGGGGCATCTAGGTGGCTCAGTGGATAGAGCACTGGCCATGAAGTCAGTAGTACCTGAGTGCAAATCCGGCTTCAGACACTTAATAATTACCTAGTTGTGTGACCTTGGGCAAGCCGCTTAACCCCATTGCCTTGCAAAAACCTAAAAAAAAAAGTTCATCTTTCCCCCTGGCAGAGGATATTCAGTTTTGCTGGGTAGTTGCTTCATGGTTGCATCCCAAGCTCTTTTTGCCTTCTGGAATATAATATTACAATCTTTATGAGCCCTTAATGTTAATGCTGCTAAATCCTGTGTGATCCTGACTACAGCTCCATGATATTTAAATTGTTTCCTTTTGGCTGCTTGTAATATTTTCTCTTTGATTTGGGAGTTCTGGAAATTGGTTATAATATTTCTGGGGGTTATTTTTTTAATCTCTTTCTATAGGAGATTGGATTCTTTCAATTTCTATTTTACCCACTGCTGCTACAATATCAAGGAAATTTTCCTGTAGAAATTCTTAAAAAATGAGATTGGATGGGGCAGCTAGGTGACACAGTAAATAGAGCACCCATGCTGGAGTCAGGAGGACCTGAGTTCAAATTCCGTTTCATACACATAATAATGATCTAGCTGTGTGACCTTGGGCAAGTCACTTAAACCCTTGTCAAAAAAAAATGAAGTCAAGCCTCTTTTCCTGATCATGACTTTCAGGTAGCCCAATAATTTTAAAATTGTCTCTTCCGGATTTGTTTTCCGGATCCATTGCTTTTTTAATGAGATATTTCACATTCTCTTCTCATTTTTCATTCTTTTGATATTGTTTTATTGTGTCTTGATTCCTCATAAAGTCACCAGTTTCCGTTAGCTCCATTCTACATTTGAAGGATTTATTTTCCTCTGAGAGCTTTCTTATCTCCTTTTCCATCTGGCCAAATCTGCTTTTTAAGGTATTTTTCTCATTAACCTTTTGAATTGTTTTATCCATTTGACCTAAACTGGTTTTTAGTTTGTTATTTTCTTCAGCATTTTTTTTTTTTTTTGGATCTCCTTGACTAAGCTGCTGACTTGGTTTTCATATTTTTCTTGTATCTCTCATTTCTCTTCCAAATTTTTCCTCTACTTCCCTTAATTGATTTTTAAAATCTTTTTTTGATCTCTGAAATAACCTGAGCCCAACATCTATATTTCTTTGAGTCTTTATATGCAGAAGCTTTGACTTTTTCTTCTTCTTCTGAGTGTGTGTTTTGATTCTCCATGGGACCAAAGTAATTGTCTATGTTCAGGTTCCTTTCTTTTCTGTTTACTCATTTCCCCAGCCTGTGCCTGGTTTTGGGATGATTCCTGAGTGTAAAGTGGGACACCCCCCCCGCAAGGACCTCAGTTCCTTCAAGGTCTTATGGGAGGCTCTGACTGCTCTCCTGGTCTGTGGATGACCACAGTCACTCCCCTCTGCCATGGGGCTATGAGGAAGGCCCCTGCTCAATGATAGTATGGGGGCCCAGACTGTGACCAGGGTCTGAATATGGACCAAGCACAAGAGTCCTGACCCAGGGACAGATGAGAGACCTCAACAGTCTCCCCCCATCCCCTACCCTTCAGTGGGCTGACCACTCTGGAAGCAGCTGCCCAGCAGTTCTGTGGGTCTGCTTCAGTTTCATGGGATCTGGGCTTCTCTGAGGGCCATGCTGGCTCCCCTTTACATTGGCAGAGGTTTCTTCACTTATCTTCCAAGTTGTGCTTGGTGTTTCCTGGGTTAGCAGGTCAGGAAACTGCTTCTCTTGCCAGGAGGCCAAGCTCCCAGGAACCCATGAGCCTGGGCACCCAGCAGGCTGTTACTGGAAGACTGGAAGACTCAAGCTCCTTTGCTCTGGTGTGATATTACAGGTTGTGTTATCTCCCCCTCTACCATCATGTAACAGAGTCTTCCTGAGATCTTACAGGCTACCTTGGGCTGGAGAATTGCATCATCGAGTCTTTCTGTGGGATCTGTCACTTGAAAATTTAGTTAGAGCCATAATTTTTAAGTTTTTGAAATATTTTGGAGAGAGCACCTAGGAAAGGCTGCTCTTATGCCACCGTCTTGGCTCTGCCCTCTTCTGCCCCAAATTTCTTGATGCATTCTTGCATAATCACTTGTGAATCACTACACATTAATGACTAGGAGTAGGTAATAGTTGTTCACTTAAAAAAAAGCCTTTACATTATTTTTAGAGTTCTAGCTATTTTCTCCTGATAGATATCAGATCTCTGCATTGTTATGAGATTGACAAATAGCTACCTAAATATCCCTCAGCAGGGACTCTCCAAACACTGCTACTTGAATTTTCTTTTGATCATCATTAAATGAACATTTTGATGGTGGATTGTTTTACATTGTATCTAAAGATTTATAGTAATGGGAAAATAATTTACTCTTTTTTTTTAAAGTCCATTTCATTCTTCTATTTTAGGAAGCACTGATAGGGAACTTTATCCTTCTAATAGGTCAAAATCACGCTTTTTTGTAACTTACCTAGGAACATTGACCTAATTTTTCCCTTCTGTGGGTAATGCAGAATAACTTTAATTTACTTTTTAGTAAATACATATCAAAATACAACAGTTACATTTATCTGTCTTCTCACTAAATTCCAGGACTCTAGATGTTTTCTGTGGTTTAAATAGAGGAATGTTTATGATAAGGGAAAAAATATTATGAGATAATATTATAATTGTTATTTACATAATAAATAACATGTGTTTTCTTATTTAATCCTCATGCCATCCTTGTAAAGTATGACAAGAATTTTCATTTTACTCTTAAAATAATGAGACAGATAATTTAAGGGACTTGCTTGGGGCTAGACTGCTATTGAGTATCTGAGGTGAAATTCAAAGTCAGGTCCTCCCTGAAAGTCTTGCATTCTCTCCATTAAGACTAATTTCAGAAATTCTGTGGTTGGGCTTGCTGAACCCTTCAGAAGATTCCAGGAATTAGGCTAATTAGTCTTGATATATGAGGTTATGTCTGTACTCAGATAAAGATGAACACAGTCTGTGATAATGTTTTGTGGAAATCAGATTGAGTGAATTATTCTGTGGAATTGGGTTATTCATTGTGCCAGATGTATTGATAGTTATTCAGATCACTCTGGTAGTTCTTATATTAGAACATTGGGGAAAATTCATTAAGATGAACTCTGTGGGAAATCCAGATTGTTTTGTTTCTGTATAATTTTCTAAAATTAGTACACTGCTTGAGCTAAGTCTTGATGTGCAGAATCTGGAGATGAAACAGGGCTGATGACCAATCTTGCTTTAGTGAAAAGAACTTTCGCCTTAGAAGGAAAAATGAAACATTATCTAATACATGTACCCCATTTCTATTTCTTTTCTTAGATCTCATATTCTGTTTTGTTTTGCAATAGTCATTTGAGAATTTGTATAAGTTTTAAGTAGTTGGGATGTTTTTTACTGAAGAGAAGTAGAGTTGAAGGACAGAGTTGTTACAATGACTAGAAAAAAAGAAAAGCAAATTTGTGGCTCAATTTTATATAATTTGCACTATGTATGTGTATATGTATACATACATATATACATATATACATACATATATATATATATAAAGAGATAGATAGAGAGAGAGAGAGAGAGAGAGAGAGAGAGAGAGAGAGAGAGAGAGAGAGAGAGAGAGAGAAAGATTTTGTTCAGGCATTTTCCAGTTGTTTGACTCTTTATGACTCTCCACATGTATTTGTATATGTGTCTTGTATATGTATTTATATACATATGTATGTGTGTGTGTATGTGAGACAAAGAGGAAGACAAAGACAGGGAGAGAGAGACAGAAAGAGAGAGACAGAGAGACAAACATACAGACAGACAGACAGACAGATGGAGACACGGAGAGAGAGAGACAGATAGAGAGAAAGGTGATGATATTTACCAACTTCATCACAGATTTCTATAATCTGCCAGGATGATTTTCATAGCAACAAGGGCATTAGTGGGGTGTGTGGAGACCTAGAAAGATTTGAAATGGATTCAAGGTCTCAAGGGTATGTATAACACAAATTGAAAAGAATTTTCTTGTCCTGGAAGAAACAATATAAGTTGTAAAGTCTAACCTCTCCATTTTACAGATAAAGAAATTGAGACTAAAAGAGGTCAAGTTACTGTCCCAGGGTCAACAAGTTCCTAAGTGTCCAAGAAAGAATTTGAATTTAGGTTTTCTTGATTCTAAGCCCTGATTCTCTACCCACTTGAACCATCAATTACCTAAGGGTTTCGATTGAGAGACTTCATATGGCAGCAGGAGTAATGTTCAAAGATCAGACCTTAATTAGGTGTGAACATTTTTGGCTTTTTCTGGCTGCCTGTCTGGGAGTAGCTAAGGGAGTGAGACCTCTCCTTCATGGGAGAAGGCAGCATAACAACTATAGTTTGGGAGTCAGGAATAGAGAGATACAGTTGGTAAATAGACACAGCAGCATTAGAGAACAACTCAGTGCAGGTGTTAAACAGAAATAATGAAGCAAAAGGAACAGAGCAGTAGAGGATCCTAGTTGGCTCTACAGTATTACCAGAGGAGCTTGACTGTTTTCTGAAGAAGCAAGAAATAGTTTTGAAGACATTATTTAACCTGAACCACACTTGTTTCCTATATATGCTCCCATTCATTCATGTTTTCTAGACCTACAAATATATCGTGCAAGTGTTCTTCTGTGTATGTTTCCTAGTTATTTGTGCTTTCTAGTCATGTGAATGTATTGTGTGTGGTGAGTTTTCTCCCAGTGGTGCCTAGCATGCTATGGAGAGTATACATCTGCAAATATGGTGAAAAATTCTAAATGTCCTTGCTTTAAATGAATATATCCACTCATTGAATGATGAATTAATTCATTGATAGAAGTTTACATGTATACTGACCTCCATACATGATGCCTTGAATCTGAAATAGTTTTCTGGGAACTTTTATTTTCTGAGAGGGGCTTGATACATTAAAAAGTGAATCAATTATGAGCACATCCACAAAGCACTGTTTTTAGGTCTTAATAAGGAATTTTGTGTTGATTGGTTGGACATTCAGTAGAATGATTTATATTTGTTGCTATTGACTTTTATAATATATTTAAGTAGGAGGAGTTAAGGATAGGCATGAAGGTTCCAACTGCTAAGGTTGCTAAGACTCAGTAAATTAAAAAAAATGAATATCTTACTTAATTTATTTTGTTAATTTTTAAGAATTAAACAGTTTAATTGAAAATAGCATTACCTACAATAAAAGAGTATGCTTAAATAGAAGCACTTGTGATCTTTGAGTCACCTGATTTAAGTCCTAGAGTTCTAATTCTGACATTATCAATACTATCTGTGCCAGTTATTCATATATGTTCTTTGTTTCATATTAAATTTCACACACACATATATATAAATAGAGGCATTTCCTTCCTCCTTCCCTTTCTCCCCTTCTCCCTTTCTCCCTCCCTCTCTAACTTCCTTCCTTCCTTCCTTCCTTCCTTCCTTCCTTCCTTCCTTCCTTCCTTCCTTCCATCCTTCCTTCCCTCCCTTCTTTCTTTACAACTATAACTCCTCAGAAGTTACTACTTTTTTAAGTTTGGAAGGTGGGTAAAGAAAAGAAAGAGATGAAGATAACAATATTTTAAAGGAAAAATATCAGTGAGTCTTACAGTTAAAAAAAGAACAATAGATCTGAAAGAGTTCTTTAAGGCCATATAATCTAATTTTCTCATTTTGTAGATTATGAAACTGACACCAGTTACTGGAAGGGACCAGGATAGAATGGAAAAGATGACTAGGAATAAGGTTTTCTGGTTTATGGGATGTCTAAATTAGATAGCCCAGTTGACTAATGAAAATGATCACTAAGAGGAGAGGTAAATAACTGTGAGGTCAGTCAAATACTGTAGAAAGTAGGTTGTAGTAAGATTGCCTCTATCGGTTTTAGAGGGCATCCTGGTCCTGTGCCCAGGTCCCAGCTAGATGATTGCCCACTCCATAGTTGTGCATTGTGATTACTTTCCAAGTCTGTTCTGAAGACAGACTTTGCCTCAGCCTCTGGGCACTGGGGCTTCATGTGCTGCCTTCTAGAGAGGAAGAAATCCTTTATATTGACACATTCACAGTGCAACAGAGGTGTCATTAACAGAGTTGTAAAACTGACTTATTTTCAAAGTCGAACTGAGCCGGGGCCCTTTGGTGTTATAATCAACAAAGCCCCTGTGAGCACTTGAAGTTTTTACTGCTGAATGTTTAAGAAAGAGCAGGAAAACTTCAATACCACCCATGTGAAAATGTCACCTTTTTGGGAACCAAGATGGGTGTTGAGTAGCTCTGATTTTCTTTTCTTTTCTCACTCTTGTCCTTCTATCCCAGCCAAACTTGTCTTAGATGGAAACTCCTTTATTCAAAACCCTCCCACCTTCAACAAATGATGAATTACTCTGAATAGAAAATGAATAAGCAAGGTTGAGTTGTTAAAAGACTGTGCTATAACTCCAATATAATTGGCTTGTATTTACTAGTTTTGTCAATGCCAGAAATACCTTTTTTCCTTTTATTTACTCCTATATCTTATTAAAGCATGTTCTTCAAAAAGTAAATTGAGTGCATATGAATACAAATTACATATACATATACATATACATGTACACACTTATAGAAAAAGGAAATTATGGAAAATGATGTAAATTTGATGTCAATCTCTTTTTGCCAATCTCTATAGTTTTTCATATCCTTAGGATTATAGACTTAAAACTGGAAGAGAACTTAGAAGTCATGTAATTCAATCTCCTTATTTTATGAAAGAGTTCAGAGAGTTTAAATAACTTGTCCAAAGTCACAGGAAGCAAGTAATAAAGCAAATATGCAAACCAAGATCTTATGATTCCACAGGCAGTGTTCTTCTTATCTTAATATGTAGATGTTTAATATTTTGTGTACATTAGTGCATCATTTGGTTTTCCATGTCTTATTTTTGTTACACATTTGTCTTGCTATAACATTTTTGTTATTTATATGTCTTAATATTATCCTTTGCACTCATTTTCATATTCAAGTCATCATTAGGTTATATATTGTCAAATTTCAACCACTCTATCTCTGTCCTTTTTCTTTAAGTCACCCACTATCTTGGTTCTCCAAAGACAAGAGTGTTCCCTAATTTAATATATATTGGGAAAATAATAGTATTGAGAAGATGAATTGTGAGGAAAAAATATGTTGGGAATTAGTGAATATGTCAAATGTTATGATTTTGTCCATCAACACAAATCACAGTATTTCTCTCATTTATCTTCTTAGAGAATTTCCTGAGTCTCAGAGAGAATAAATGACTTTTCCATGCTTATTCTACTAATAAATGTCAGAGATGGTATTTGAACCCAGGTCTCTCAGACTCTAAGGCTAACATTCAATGTGATATGTCATATTACTTCTGAACTACTTTACAAATGGAATTCTACTCTTCTACTTCCTCCATTCAATACTGAGTCTAACAAATTGCCCATCTACAATGTGCTTACATGGTTCAGTGAAAATGATGTTGAATTTGATGTTAGAGGTACATCAGTAAATCTACGTTCTGCCATTTACTAGAATCTGTGTGACCTTGGGCAAGTTATTTAACCTCTCTTGACTTAAATTTCTACTTCTATAAAAGTGTAAATAGCCTCTAAAATCCCTTATAGCATTAAATCAATGACCTTATCATCTAATCATTGATGAGATAATTCAAAGGGCTACTAGTACAAATTCCTTCTATAGTACAATTGGGAGTTTTAACATTTACTTTTTTGTTTAGATTATTATGAAAATTTCATTTTGGGGACTGGACAGTTTTGTGGAGCTTTATGCAGTGAAACTACAAATAAGAGAATCTGGAGAATCTTACCATCTACAGAGGATCTCTCCTCTCTCTCTCCTTTCTAGTCTCTGCTCTTTACTCTCTTCAAATTTTCTCTAACAAGACAAAATTCTCTTCACCCTGAAGGTTTTACTTCATTCTTAAATTTTTGACATTGAAAGCATATTCTGCCCTGAAGTTTCTTCTTCAGACTGATTGCTTCCTCTCAGGACCTCTGTTTTAAGGAAAGCATTAAGGCCAGCCATGTCTTCATTTATATTGAGGCTCTATCCTTGCCTCCCAATACTTTTTCTGTTATGGCCTTATCCAGGCATATTTTCTCTATCCTTTTTCTGCTTTATAATTTCCTTTTATGTTTTATCTTTCTTCATTAGATCTTAAGCTCCATGAAGATAGAGGTGTCTTTTTTCCTCCTTGTATTTGCAGTCCCAAGTGCTTAGCATAATGCTTCTCACATAACGAACACTTATATGTCTCTTAATTTGTTTGGAATCTACAAAGGTCATCCTTCAAGATATTTGTGAAATGCTTGAGTAAACTTATGTGTCTGATTTATTTTGATCAATACAACTTTTATTATCAGTGTGAAATGGATGATGATAATTTGGTAATGGTAATCAAATAATTCTCAATCTAAATTATTTTTAATTTTATATACTGCTATAAACTTTACATATGGAAGGAAGATGGAAGGAAGACTGTTGCTAAAAAAGAACTTTATATCTGTGTGTTAATGGTCTAGAGTCAGGTTCACCATTTCTTCATGAATTCATCTTCTCAGTGTTAATTTACTAGTAAATTAAAAATTAACACTGAGAAGATGAAGGTGAAGCACCTTAAAAACTTCCTTAATAATATTAATAATTAGAATTTATGAGACATTTTAAGACTGACAAAGCATTTACTTTACTTATTTAATTTCATTTGATCCTCACAATCCTGGGAGGTGGGTGTAATTTTTATTCTCATTTAAAATCTCTGGCAACTAGGGCACACTGAGGTTGAATGAATAGCTTAAGGTCACACAGATAGGCAATATCTGAGACAGAATTTGAATTCAAAATTTCCTGACTCCAAGTCCTGCATTCTATGTACTTTTCAACCTAGCTACTGCTATCATCCATTATTAAAATATATTGCTATGAAAGTATTTGCAATGCTATATATGTTGCAGTTTCACATTTCTCCACTAAACTCATTTATATCACTTTTTAATATTCTTTAAGTTCGAGATCCTGTAAAACATATTTTAAACTCTTATGTAGAAGTTTTCTAAGATATTCTTTTTAATAATGTATAACTTTCTTTAAATAGATGACTCACATGGAAAGACACATTAATGTTCCTGATGTGAGTAGGCTAATCATAAATCACACATTATATTATTTTGACCCTGACGACTCACGCAATGTTAATTTGCCAACCCAAATACCCACAAGTTTTGGAGATAACTGGCCTAATATATGTATATTCTTTCCTTAGAGCATGCTTTCTAAAAGCTAGTTATTTGTTATTACTATTATTTTTATTATTAACCTTAAATGCATCTTTCTGTATTTTCCTGTATTTTCTTCCTTGTGACTCTTGTGGATTCACTGATTATATCTTTACAGATGAGGACCAAATTTGTATATCCACTCCTAATATCAATCTTGAATTAAAAAAAATCTCTAAATACTTAGGAGGAAGAGGAAGGGAATAAGCATTTATATATTGCTTTTTAAGAGTCAGGCACTTTTCTCAGCCCTTTGCAAATATGCTCTCATTTGATCCTCACAAACAGCCCTTAAGGATAAGTAACTGTTGGGGATATCAAGACAAACAATTACTAAGATGAATCTGAATTCATGTCTTCCTGCCTTCAAGTCCAACACTCTATGCAATGGGCTACCTGTTTGTTCTATTGGCAACTTAATTGATCACTCTGTCACTAATATCTACCCACTACATTCAATAGCTTTCCTAAAATACATGTCTAATCATACCACTTCTCTGATCAAAAATCTTCAGTGGCTACCTATTGTCACTAGAAGAAATAAAATATCTTTCATTTATAAAGCACTTTAAGGTTTAAAAAATGCCTTCTTCCCCAAAACTTTTTTTGGAACAGATGTGCAAGTCTTTTTTATCACCTACTGATAGGAAGTAAATGTTTAGAAAGATTATGGTTTCCTTATATAGATATAAATATAATAAGTAGCAGAGATAGAGTTTGAACTTATCTCTTTAAGACAAAATTAGTGTCTGGTTCAGTTGGCCCCATAAAGCTCTTAGACTGCCATTAAAAGCCCCTTGTAATATTCTATACTGACTGTTCCCTTTAAACTTATCAGTTGAGTAAGATGTCAACTGGGCACATTGTTAATAAGTATTATTTTCCACAACTGTTGACTGTGTGACCTATAAGTGAATTGATGAAAAGATGAGGATTGATTCTGTTTATTTATTTTATCCAAATTGCCAAGAATTTCTAATTATTGGTTGGGTGATTTTTTTTTTTTTGCATTGGCCTTGGGGTTAAGTCATCCAGCTAGTATGGGTCAAGTGTATGAGGCCAGATGTGAACTATGGTTTGACTTCCTTCAAGGGTGGTACTCTATCTATGTGATTGAGCTTTAAAATGCTTTACAGATTTATTTGCTTTTTTATATATCATATTTAGTTCCCTATGCACTCATCCCTACCACACTCTGCAAGTCTTATTTTGAAAGAAAGTAAAAAAAGTAGGGGCAGGTAGGTGGCACAGTGGATAGAACACCAACCCTGGAGTCAGGTTCAAATCTGAACTCAGACACTTAATAATTCCCTCGCTGTGTGACTTTGGGCAAGTCACTTAACCCCATTGCCTTAAAGAAATAAAATTTTAAAAAAATAAGGAAAAAGTTAAATGAAAGCAATAATGCAAATGTTTCGGGTTATGTATACACTATTCTTCCCACTAGTCTCCCATCTTGCCAAGCAAAGGAGGAAGGTGTGTTTGCATTTTTATGGGATCATGACTAACCATTAAATTAAATCATTTGTTTTTGTTTTAGTAAGGTTTTAATTTACATTGCTTTCATTGTGTCTATTTGTCCTAGTTCTGTTTACTTCATTCTGTATCAGGTTCATACAGATCTTCTATGTTTCTCTGAATTCATCATATTGAATTAATTTAAGGCTATGTTTAAAATTAGATTGTACATTTTTATAAAGTGACAAAGCTGGTCAACTGAAATACAGTTATCACAATTTCACACACTTCTCTCAGTTTCTATAGCGCCTTGCTTGTTATGTCTGCTCTGTTTCAGTATCTCTTTTCTGCAGGCTGTGACATTTTTATGAATAGCATTTTGATCCTGTTTTTATCAGTGCAGCTTGAGTCACAGACTTAATATTTCAGAAAGAATTATTTGAAATTCAGTTGAGCTATTGCTATTAACCTGATAAAGTGATGCATGGCTTATATAGATTCTGTTGCTTTTAAAGTTCAGAGGTTTTAATCTGAATTAGACACTAGATATTTTTTTATTTGCTGGTGTGATTTAATAACAGGAAAAATTCTAAAGGAACTAGTCAGTCAATTTTCAATTCTTAAATAATAACAGATATTTATCTTTCTTCTTTCTTTTCCTCGCTTATTTTCCCTTCCTTCCTTCCCTCTCTTTCTCTTTCTCTACTCCTCTTTTCTTTCTCTCTTTCTCTACTCCCTCTCTTTTCTTTCTCCATTCTTCCTTTTCTCTCTCTCTTTCTTTCTTTCTTTCTTTCTTTCTTTCTTTCTTTCTTTCTTTCTTTCTCTCTCTTTCTTCTTTTTCTTTTTTTTCCCATCTATATTTTCATTTTCTTAAGTGGGTATGGTCTGCCTTTAATGACCTATCACAGTGTGGTATCTCAGTTGACTAGAAAACGATTTCTCTGAGATAGGATACAGTAGGATGTACCCTTTGATGATTTTGAATAGAGTGTTATTTTAAGGTGCCAGTTTGGATGCTGTAGTGTGGAATATGTTAGACATTGTTATATTAATCTTTGAGGGAAGGTCAGAAGTTGTAAAAAATTGAAATTCCACTTTGCTAAGTTAGAATACATTTTTAAGAAATACACTCTGGTAAGCTGATATTTCCATAACCATTTTTTTCTGCTTTACTTAAATTGAACATTTAAGCACCTCATTTGAGAACTTAAGACTTTTAAGGTGAGAAAAATTTGCTTGCATTTATTTGGAGAAAGATTACAAATGCAGCTGTTGACTGGTAATCATTTTCTATCTTCTATGCTCTCTTCTAGATACAAAATACAATTCCAGATTTAGAGATCTGGAGGGAAAGAAAATAAAATCATATGAACCAACAGTAAAGATAGTTATGAGTCTGCACACAAGTCTGAAATTGGGTATAATGGACAAAACACAGGAATGAGTGGCATTGAAATATAGAGAAGGAAAAACTTTGCAGCCTAAATTTGTCATTGTATTAACATATAAGAATAGAGGATTAGAGATCGAGATAAACTATTTCAGTATCTGCACTTATACAGTTGAAGAAATTGGGTTCAGAGAGGCTATTTAAATGATTTGCACAAGGCACCACAGTAAGGGGTAGATATATAAGTTTAAAAAAACCACTATTTGACTCCTCCAAAACCACTATTCTCATTTTTTCCACATGTGGCTTAAAAGAGAAACCCTCTTTCTTGGAGTCAAATCTCTTCTATTTACTTTATAGTTTAAAGTGGGGTTCTATTATGCTCCATTTTATTGCATATTATATATTTTAAAATTTGCATCATATACATGACTCTCTGAAAAAGTGATTTATAAATGAAATTATTTTTATGATTATTATTTTCCATAAGTGCACATAAATTCCATTTGAACAGTGACAAGTATATGTGTATATGGTGAGGAGAAAATTTCTTGTTGAAATAAAATCTATAAAAATTTTATCTTAGACCTGTTATCTTGTGGATCTTTTTTTGTCTCATCACACACTCCAAGCTGGACTGCATAAATAGGATATGATTATTTGATATCTGTAGGTAATAAAGAATAAATAAATATTCAATAAAATAAAAAATAAGGTCTATAGAGGAACAGATTTATATCCATCTATTATTTTAAATGATGGTGAATTCATTCAATCATTCAATTATTCATTCAAAACATTTAAAAAAATTACTGTTGAATAAAGTTATTAAATACCCATAAAATGAAAAACTTTGTTCTGGGTCTTGGGAGGATAAGTAAGATAAAGTTTGCTTTTTTCTCTCATGGAGCTCTGTGATTTACAAATAGGTCTAGTACCATCACAATATCATACCATTTGAAAGGAACTAACTACTGTAGGAAAATTAAAAAAGATGGCTGTATTTTAACTTTGACTAGGTAAGTTCACCTTTCTTCCTCTGTTTCTCAATATAAAATCACATGCTTTATTTCTGAATTCACAATGAAATAATACATATATAACACCCCCATGGTAGGAGACTACAGTTGAGGAGACTAAGAAACATGCAAGGAATCAGTTAATTATAGTATACTATCATCTGATCTTTTTGCTATATGCTGTTATTGATTTATTTTGACCTATTTATTGATTATAGTATAGTTTAGACCTATGATTTGTTTTTTCCCATTTTCCTTGATATATATCTATATCAAAAATTATTTTCCCCAATTATATGCTAAATTTTTAAAAAATTTTTTAAAGCTTTGAATTCCACATTCTGTTTCCTCCTTCCTTCCTCTCTTTTGCCCTCCCTGAAATGGTAAGCATTCAGCTATAGGTTAAAGATGTAAAACACTTCCAAATTAGTCATTTTGTATCTAAAAACCCCTTTGTTCTATATTCAAGCAATATCATTTATTTCTCTGGAGCTGAATAGTATACTTCATCATAACCCTTTGAGATTTGTCTTTGATCATTGTATTACTGAGAATAGGCAAGTTATACATATAGTTCTTCATCAAACAATATGGTTGTTGCTATGTTCAACATTTCTTTGGTACTGTTCATTTTCCTGAACATCAATTATGTAAATCTTTCCATGCTTTTCTGAAAACATCTTGCTCATCATTTCTTATAGCACAATAGAATTCCTTTACAATCATATACAATAGCTTGTTTCACCATTCTTCAATTGTTGGGCATTTCTTTGATTTCCAAATCTCAGCTATCACAAAAATTGCTGCTATAAATCTTTTCTGTGAGAATAGATCCCTTTTTTCCCTTTTTGGGAGATGACTTTGGGATATAGACCTATTAGTGATATTGCTGGATCAAAAGGATATGCATATTTATTGCCCTTTGCACATAGTTCCAAATTGCTTTCCAGATTGGTTGGATTAGTTTACAACTTCACCAGCAGTATGTTCGTATTTCAGTTTTCCCCCATCCCCTCCAACATCCAACATTTTCCCTTTTGTCACATTAGCCAACTTGATAGGTGGGAGGAGATACTTTAGTATTGTTTTAATTTTTATTTATCCAATCAATATGTATATATATTGAGTTCTTTTAAAACTGCCTATTCATATCCATTGACCATTTATCAATCAGGGAAATGACTTGTATTTTTTATAAATTTGTCTCAGTTCTCTATATATTTGAGAAATGAGGCCTCATTAGAAATATTTGCTACAATCCTGCCTTCCCAATTTTATGCTTTACATTGTGATTACGATTGCATTACATTTATTTGTTCAAAAGTTTCAAAATTTTGCATAATCAACATGATCTATTTTACATTTTGTAAGGTTCTCTATATTTTCTTTGTTCCTAAATTCCTTCTTTAACCATAAATTTCACAAACTATTCAATGCTTTCCTTATGTGTTTATGGTATCATCCTCTATGTGTAAATCATGTACCCATTTTGACCTTATCTTCTACCTAGTATGAGTTGTTGAGCTTTACCTCTATGATTTTTTTTTATTTTGGGGAATTACTGGTGTGGAAATTCCTATGTATGAAGGTCAGCAATATTATTTTGGAACTTACAGTTTTAGACAACTATCTATTTGGTGGCTTAAATTCAGGTATTCCTGAATCCAAGGCTGTCCTATTTACTGGGCCATTATGTTTCTTTCTATGGATTGAATAGCAAAAGGAATTTAGTAGCTGGTTACAATGTGGTTTTTTTTTTTTAGGTTTTTTTTTTTTTGTAAGGCAAATGGGGTTAAGTGGCTTGCCCAAGGCCACACAGCTAGGTAATTATTAAGTGGCTGAGACTGGATTTGAATCCAGGTACTCCTGACTCCAGGGCCTGTGCTTTATCCACTGCTCCACCTAGCCGCCCCTACAATGTGTTTTTAATAGTCAATAACCCTCTGAAATATATAGTCTAGGCATTATTTTTGTATATGAGAAAGCTAAGGCACAAAGAGGCAAAATATAGTGGAGACCATTTAATCAGGAGTCAGAAGACTTGAATTCAAATCCCAGCTTTTCCACTTGCTATCTGTATTAATTTATACAAATCACTTACTCTCTCCAAGTCTCAATTTCTGAACTTGTAAAATGAGAGGTTATTAAATGAATGACATATTTGTAAAATATTTATATGGATGTACAAATGAATGATATCTCTATGATTCATTGAAATAGAAAAGCAGGATTCTTTTAACCTTGACTTAAGTATTGTTTTCCCTATCAAACAGCTTGTACTACTGTTAACAGAGTTAACAATGTTATTAAAATGCTTCTCATTTCCTATATTGTATCAAGTTAAATTTATAAAGTGGGTCAAAGTGCCCCCAATGATTCTCATTCTTTCCTTTGTAAATGTTGTCCTTCTTTCATCTCACTTCAATATTTCCAGATGCCTTCAATAATAATACTTATAAAAGGCATTAAGATGGGCTAAATGACAGTAGTTCTATTATATGCCTTCCAAATCTAGTCCATTTTTCTTTTGCTCTTGTTTTTAAATTACTTGCAAATTTCCTCTCAGACCTGGGGCCTCTGGGTTGTTTCCACTCTGGATCTGGTATTCCCATCAATTTTTCCAGAGTAGTTGTAGTAGGGAACTGATTGGTGGTCATTTAGGTGTGATTCACTAATCTTGAATGTTTATACCACTTAGTTCATTCCTGTTCCATTAGTAATCAATTTGAGTCCTCTAATTGTGCTCTATAAATGTTTCCAATTTCTGTTTCTTATTATTTTATAGGTCAAAGTGACATTTAAAAAAATGTCATCAAATTCTGCTAAATTTTTAATCATTTTACACATTACCATAGTCCCTCCTTGTTTCAGGAATGTGCCTTCTGTTGATGACTCATTTTACTTTCCATCAGGACAATTTACTAAGTTAATGCATAAAACTTTGAACTCCAGCTCACTCTCCCCACCCCCACACAACACACACACAGACACACACACATATACACACAAACACAAACACACACACACACACACACACACACACTGCTTTATAAAATTGGCAGACAGCTTTAATTTCTTGTTTCCCTTTAATATTTAAAACATTAACTATAATGCTTTGAAAAAAGCAACTTTGTAGGGAAGAGGGTCAGTAGACTTTTCTAAGGTAATCAAATGTATAAAAGTCTACACCATTACATGACTGGCTTTGTGTAAATAGATTTAATTTCCTCCAAATCTTCTATGTTTACCCACTTCTCTCTTTTCATATCACAACCACTCTTACTCCCTAACTATTCCAACAACTTCCTGATTTTGTCTTTGCAATCAATCTCTTTCCTCTCTGTCTATATTGGCCAAATTGATATCCTTAAAGCACAAGTCTGACCATTTTATTCCTTCTTTCAAAAAATAAAAAATGAAAAAAAAAAACCACCAGTGATTCTCCAGCATTTTAGATTAAAAGATAAAATCTTTTGTATTTGGAAATTAAGGTCCCTCACATCCCAGCCTCAGCTTCTGTTTTCTGATGAAACATTGCTCTCTGCACCTCTTTGAAATTCTACACTTTTACTAAACTGGTCTGCTTTCTCTCTTATCTCTCTTGTTATAAAATTCCATTCCACCCTCAAGTCTTTGAACAGGTTGTCCCTATCACTGTAGAGGCAACTGAGGATATATCAGAGCATATCCCTTATATCCCAACCAGATTGCTTCTTGACTATGGAAAGTTCTACCCTGACCTCAGGACCAGGGAAGGGGTCAGAGATAGCTCATAGAGTCATCCTCCTATCCTATGGGATTGTGGAGTGTAGAAGCCTTGAGAGGATGCATTTGGAAATGGGAGAAGGGTAACTGTAGCTTAGAATATGTGGAAACCAGATCCCTCAGGAGTTAGCAGAATGGGCAATTGAACACAGGAAACAGGACTCCAAAAACTGAGAGAATGAGTTTGATTCATGCATGGGAGATGGGGCTGTATTCTTGGAAACTTGCTAGGACTTAAAAACTGATGGTCACTCTTGCTCTCCCTCTGCCCAATGACCCCCTCTCTTCTCTCACAGGATAAAATGTGTTTCATAAAACTTTATCTTTGTTTAAACATTTTCTTTGTTTCTTAAGCCCATACTTTTAACCAAAAACTGTTAACCACCTGCATTGCTAGGTTGGCTATGTTATTGGGAATTCATTTGGTAGTAGGTATTTGGGGGATGTATCCTGGAAGATATAGAAAGAGAGATTTAGAACTACAGTATTTGGCCAGAATAATCTCACTGGCTTGGGGTTCAGAGCAGTAGAGAACTGTTGATTTATTTTTTAAAACATTCCAGAGCAGAGAGAATACTTATACCAGGTTTCCCTCCTAAACAATTAGCAGGGTCTGAGGGATTTTGACTACTGCTGACTCTGGGACAGGACTTATTTTGAAAAAGACAATGGCTCCCAGAAAAAAAGAGTTAAGGGAGTGTCTGGAAAAAAAGTCATGCTCAAGGAAAAGAGAAAAGTGGTGCTCAATAAATTGGGGATAGTAAAGGTTATTGAAAGCACAACTGCCATGCACACTAGCACATCATAGAACTATACCTTTTCTCCTCTCATTCCTTTTATCTTCTGGCAGTCTCTGAGAATAGAGTCCCTTCTTGTGACGTAGCCTCACTTTGTAGTCCTTGCTTCACTTTTGCTTATTCTTCTCACTTTTCCCCTTCTGATTGATGTGGAAGGAGACTTCTTGGTCCTTATTACCATTTCTACATTCTTCTCCACCATCATCATACAGTAATCTTTCTTTTGAGTACAATTCACATCTTCCATCTACTCAGTGTTGTCTGTCTATGAACATCCAGGACACTCTCCTCTCCTCAATAAGTTCACTTGCTTGGCTACAATCTTTCCTCTCTTAACTCCTGTCTTCAGACTATGGGACTTTAACACATGTATTGGTGTTCTCTTATAATTCTAATTTGCCAGTTTCACAACCCATTAAATCACTTCCATGAGCTATTCCTCTACCCCACATACTTTGATGATAAGATCCTTGGTATTGCACTCACAAATAAATTTACTTACTGCCCCCAAATGATCTGACAACCAGCTTAAGATTTTCCACATTTCCTTCTATTCTCTCATATTAAACCCTGATTTTTGTTTACACCATGACTTTCAGTTGATCATCTTTCAGTTGGCTCCTAGGCCATAACCCCTAGACCAGGCTGTATCTCTCTTCCTATTCCCATATAGACTCTTTGGTGAACCAATTCAATTCTATGCTATCCTCCTCTCTTGAGTGTCTGGCCCTCTAATTATTTGCTGATTGTGCTCTGTCAAGGTTAAAAATTGGAGCACAACTATTATCCATTGCCTTTGCTCCCACACACATACTATAGAAGGAAAGTGGAGAAAATTGTCCAAGTATTCTGAGTACACTACAAATTTATGTTACACAACCTCAACTGGTCCTCCACTATTGCTAAACAATCCTTTAACACCTCATTTATCAACTATCCATTTTACACATGGGCTTTCCCAAAAATTTTCATTTCAAACTTTCCATGACTCCTCTTTTCCACAACTTCTCTATTAAGAAGTTTGCCTCCTATTTTATTGAAATAGGTCATTCCATGAAAGCTTTTTCTTCCTTCCTTCTCTTCATTGCAAATCATTCAGATGTTCTCTGTTACAATTTCTTTTCTGTCTTCTGTGGCTAAACTCTTTGAGAAGGCTGCCCCCCCCCCACTCTCTTGCTCTCTGTGTTTTCAAGGCAATTGGGTTAAGTGACTTGCCCACTTCTAGGTAATTATTAAGTGTCTGAGAATGGATTTGAACTCAGGTCCTCCTGACTCCAGGGCTGGTGCTCTATCCACTGCACCAACTAGCTACCCCTTCTCCATTTCTTCTTAACTCCTTACTACCCAGCTTCTGACTTCATTATTCAACCAAAACTACTTTCTCCAAAGTTGTCATTGATCTCCTAAATGTCAAATTCAATGACTTTTTTCAATCTTCATTTTTTTCCTGACCTCTCTGGAGCCTTTGATACTGTTGATAACTCTTTGATACTCTCTTCTCTTTGATACTCTCTTCTCTCTAGATTTTTTGGACATCATTCTCTCCTGGTCTCCTTTATGAATATTCTTTTTCAGTGTCTTTTGTTGGATTCTCATCCAAATTATACCCACTAATTATGAGGATCCCCCAGGTCTTTGTCCTGAGTTCTCTCCTTTTTACTTCCTAACCTACATCATCTGGTGATCTTATAAGCTCTTATGAATTTAATCAAAATCAACATAATCTTTATGCTGATGATTTGCAAATCTACTTATCCAGCCAGGTTCTCAACTTAGATGTAGTCCTCAATTCCTCATTATTTCCCACTCTCCCATATCAAATTTGTTGCCAAGGTCTGTAAATTTTAACTTTTGCAGCATCTTTTGAATATATCCCTTTCTGTCTTCTGATACTGCAACCATCCTGGTAGAGGTCATTGTAATCTCATATCTGGATTCTTAAAAAAAAAAACCTGGTTATTTTCTTTGCCACCAGTCTCTCCCTATTGAGTTCTCTAATCAACTACAAAGTGATTTCCCTCTTAATAGTCTAACCTCCCAGAAAATGTAGTGCCTTTGACTGCTCTTGTTTTGCTTGCCCATTGTCAGCAGCCTCTGGGTATAGACCTGATATTCCAGCATCATCCAGTTTCAGTGGTAGTTGAATCAGGGATCACCAGGTTGAAACATCTGGGTGGATTTGCTTGGACACCACCCCTCTACCTCTCAATTGTTTCATGCCCTATTGAACTTCCTCTTCAAAGTTCTTTTTAAACTTTTCATTATGGTACTAGTTGATTATCTGTCCTGTGTAGGTATTTAGTCTAAGATGAAGTTTATCATCTGCTTTTGGCAGCATTCTCAAGCAACCCAAATCAGAGAAAACCTGGTCCCAGCACCAGGACCTCTACCAGCCTCACACCCACCAGGGGTTGTGCCTCAATCAGAAGGACCTGGACCCCCAACCAGAGTGGCATCATGAACTTTGTTCCATGAACAAGACACCTCATTTGTCAACTCTGGCATTTTCAATGGCCATCCCTCCCATCCCTTACCCCTAAGCCTTAAGTGATCTCCCTCCTCATTTCCACTTCCTGATTTCCCTATTTTCCTTTAAGTCTAGGTTAAACTACCCACCTTCTTTAAGGTGAGACAATAGGAAAACTTTCCTAATCCCTCTTAATTCCAATGTCTTTCTCTTGTCAATTAAACTCTATTAATTATATGTGTATATTTATACATATACATTTATTATATATATATAATTTTTAATACATAGTTTTATTAGATAGTGAGATTAGATTAGATGGTGTTATTAGATTATGAAAAATCCTTTAAGGCAGGTAGACTGTATTATGCTTATAGCACTTAGCATTATCTCTGACTCATTCTAGATGCTTAATAAATGGTTATGGATTGACTGACCCTCAGCTGTACCAAAGCTGATCTTTTTATGTTTTTATTCCTAGTCTCTTCCTTTTTGAATTCTTTCTTTCACACTCTCTTCAACTATAGTCTTCAAGTTATATTTCCTTATTATCTCAGTTATTAATTCCTTCATATAAATGTGTATAAATGGGAGTAGATATTCTCTATGTATCTAATGTTTCCTTCTCTCCCAAGAAGAATGTAAGATCCTTGAAAGTAGGAACAGTTTCACTCATTTATTTATATTTCCAGCACTTAGCCCAATGATTGCCATGTTGTGGTTCCCTCATAAATGTTAAGGTATTTGAATACAATACCTATAATAATTATAATTAAACATTAAAAACATATTAATGACATTATTAATGTTCTGGTTGGGCTTATTCAGCACAAACATTTTGAAAATGTAGTTTGATTGATAATCCTGCTACTTGAAATTGTTTTACAGTCAATAATTGAAGTCAATATTTTATCCTTATATTAGCTATGGCAAAAACTAAGGGCAATATCAATTGAGTCGAATAATAGTTTATATGTATGTTTGTTTGCAACCTATTTCTATATGTCTTGATGTGTGTATGCATAATGACCTTAGTTTCATGTGTGTACAAAGAAGGGAGAATTGTTAATTTTTTCTTCTGTTTGGGAGGAAATTTATTAATTATAATTAAAATATTTCACTTTTTCCCCTTCTTTTTGCATTCTTACAGTCAATATGCACATTTCCCTCAGTTTTATTTACATCTACTCTGTTTGAGATAGTGTAAGTCAGAGATGTTGTTTATGAAAATAGATATTTATTCTGTCTTGAAACTGAATTAAAAAAAAACACATTTATTAATTGGTTACTTAATACATGATACTTAGTACAAAGCACTCACTGCATGAAGCACTGGGGAGACAAATAGTAAAGCAAAAAGAGTCCTGCCTCTCATGGAAATTATTCTAATGGGGAGACAGTGCATATCAGATGTTTCAGATGCAAGACACATAGACAGGCCCTGTGGACTTTGGGACACAGGACCAAAGAAAATGATAATATATCTTCTTTAATCTATTTTCCATTGATGTAACAAAATATTTCTGATGTTGTACCATTTGGCAGTATCTGCCTGTCTTCTTGTAAAATTCCACTTCAATTGATTTGGTTTCATAATATCTCTAGCTAAAGCATTCATATAAAGCAAACATAGTTGCCTCCCCTCTCTATTAATAATGGTAATCCCAAATCACAATGATAAATATAGTAAATTATATTTTCTGGTTTTGGATTCTTTTTACTAAGTATCTCTATATTCCTGTTATTTAAATTGTGTCCACAACTTTAGTTCTAATTTTTGCTTCTACAATGCATTTTAACTTTAAATTAATTGTGCATTTATCCATTACAAAGGGGTATGTTTATATTTAAAAGAGAGTGATAATAAAATTTATATAATTAACTTAAAATTTGTTGGAAAAAATTTTGATTTTTTTAATATCTTGAATATTTCAATTTTTTTCAAACTTATAATTTTGGTAGTCATAGTTTTGAATAGTTATAGATCAAGGATGACTAGAATAGTCTAGGTCAGATTAGACACCCATTCCAAGTATGACTAGGGCAATGTAAAACCTCAAGTTTGAAACTGGAACACAATTATATACTTCCGCTCCTTCTAATAGCTATGAAAAGTATTTTTTTTTGTTTTTGCAAGGCTGCAGGGTTAAGTGACTTGCCCAAGGTCACACAGCTAAGTAAGTATTAAGTGTCTGGGGGAACTTTTGACTCCAGGGCCAGGCTCTCTATCTACTGCACCACCTAGCTGCCCCAAAAAGGATATTTGTTAAGTCATAGTAGAGAATTCCAGAGCAGCGTTTGCATGGCCAAAGTCTTGATATATTTGAATGTAGCTCTTCTTTGCTGGTATTATTATTCTTGTAAATATAAATAAATGCTGAATGTTGTTGTTATGATTCTTTTCATTAGTAATATCATATTTATAACTACCATATAGTTTTTCATTTTTCTTTAGGTCATCTGAAATATATATATACATATGCATAATACATGTATATATGTATGTGTATTTAGCCACATACACACATGTAGATATATAGTGCATATACATATGAACATACTTATTGACATATACTTGTATATAATACATAAATATATGTATATTACACACACACACACACATATATAGTTTCTCTATAATCTTGATGTTCTATGATTTATAGCCATATGACATCCCCCTGGAAAATAATCATTTTAAATAGTAAGCTTTGTGGCAGTGAGCAGTTTCAGTTGATTGAAAATGAACATTGAAAATTTATCACAATTTCCCAAATACCTTACAGGCTATCCTCTTTCTCAAAGTTAAGTCAGTACTTTACTTATTAGCCATCTGTAATTAATATTATATATGTATATATATATATATATATATCTTACACACATATACATACACATATACTGATTAACTCAGTGGTGTATTTACACATAGCATAATATTGTCAATACATTTTCTTTATCAAGTTTGTTTTTCAAAGCTGATGTTAAACAATTCTTTCAAGTGAAATTATGGGTTTTTGGAGGAGGTCTTTATACTGTGCCAAGGATCACTGCAATCTATATAATATTATTTTCAAACAAAATTTTCTGGAGAATTGTTTTTTTCCTCTTAGTAATGATAAATTTAAAAGTAAATAAGGAAGTCTATAGAGCTAATTCTAAATGATGAGAATTACCTCCTATAATATCATGTAATTAGAGAATCCTAAAGAAAAGGGAGCAAGGACATAAGCATTTATTTCAGGAACTATGCTAAACATTTAGCAGATATATATCACTTAAACCTCACAGCAACCCCTGGTAGGTAAGTACTGTTATTCTCCCCACTTTACAGTTTAAGAAGAGGAAAAAAAACAGATATAATATGACTTGTTCAGGGTCATACAGTGAGTAAATGTGGGAAAGAATTAGAAAAATACCTCTGGGGTCCTCTGGTTCAACTCTCAACCATCTCAAACTGAATGTGAGTTCCTTATCATTGAAGAGGCTAAATAAAACTTGGTAAAGATGATTTTGAGGACAATTAATACTTTAAATTGATCTTGAATCATATGACTTCCCGTGGTTGTTTCCAAGCTTTTGTGATTCCTAATGCAACAGAAAAATAGAATAATATTGCATTAATAATTACATTAGCCCCTATAAAATTTGTTATAAATCACATTCCTTAAATGGGAACTCCATATAGTATACATAGAGTAAAAAATCTTATTGATTTGAATGCTATGTAAATGGGAGTTTTTGGCAAATATAATTTTCTTGTTAACTGAGTTTTAACCAGAAAATCCTGTTTGTTTCAGTCTCCCCCCCCCCAATCTTTGTAAACTGCATTAATTTATTTTCTGATTTAGTATGGACAGTCTACTGAATATAATTGAATCTTTCTATGATAACTGAGGACCTGGTAATACCTTCAGGGACATCATTATGAAGATCAATTCTCAATGTAAAATGGATACAAGCAGAGTTAGCCTAATGTGTACTGACCCAAGATGTCTTTTTTTTTTAAAGCTAAGAGCAGTTTATGTTTGTGTGATTTAACAGTTTCTTCTAAGAATTGAGTGTAATGAGAAAGTTCTAGTTTTGCTTGAAGATTTTTGACTAATTGAGATTTTGATATTATTTCAAAAATGGTTCCCTGAAAAATATGAATAAGTGATGGAAATTAAGGGTATTCCCATAAAATACACAGAACTATAAGTAACTAGAGGTAACTTGGTATGTAACTAGAAGGGATCTTAGGGGGCCATCTAGGTCAGTCCATATCTGAGAAGTATTCTCTTCTATAATATTCCCAACAAAATATTTTGCCTTTTCTCAAAGATCTCCAATAAAGGGCAATCTGAAGACAATCAGTACATTTTATAAGGTACATGGCCCTCTTTGTGATGATGTATTTCCTTCTCATAAACTTTTCCCCATTTCTCAATTTAGAACTATAAAACATTAGACTAGTTGTTTTTTGATGAATATTGAGAAACCTGCTGTTCTTGGTGAGGCCAGCATTCTAATTATGACACCGAAACATTAGATTGGGCTCCTAGGATGAAGTTTTAGACCTGAAAAGCATAGGCTCACATTAACTTGACCTTGAGAAGATAGTTAAGAAATTTATGAGTGGTTTATGATTAAACTTCCAGCTAAAGGAAAATTATGCTAACAATAGACAGGGAGTGGAGTGGGTGGTTTGTGAACCCAGTCAGTGATGGCAAGTGTCATTCCCTCCTGTGTGGCTCCCACAGATGCTCCCATACTATCTTTCTGGGAACCAATGGACATAAGGAAATACACATGTCTGGGTCTACTGCAGGAAATTTATGAAAAGTAAAATTATTTATACAAAATTAAGGTTATAATAGGAAAATTGGAAATGCTTAGAAACAGGGGTCAATCATACCCAGCTGAAGCAGTCAGCAATAAGAATCAGCCACCATAATTTAGAATGGTATTCCTATTTCAATAATCCCCTTTCACCTTTATTTTCTTTCCTTTCTTTCCTTTATTAAAATTGCTATATAAACTTCCACTTACTGTGTGGCCTGGGATGCAGGAAGTTCTGCCTTCTCTGATCTTCATATGATCTTTCCTTTTTTGTTTCCTCTATAGATTCTTATTAATTTCATCCAGGACCTTAACCCATGTCATATATCCTTACCTCAGATAATGAGTGAAAAATTCCAATCCCAGGAGTCACATATGATTCTAAGTCATCTTTTCCCCCTCTAGAAGAGGTATTATAGGATCATGGATTTAGAAGGAACCTTAGTAGGCATGTTTATCCAATGAAGTTCTTATTCACGCTTTTCCATGAATAATTCATAAAAAGATCTATCTAATGTACCCCAAACTTTCTGATTTTCCATACTGTTCCCCTTAGTCTGGACATAATACCTCTCTAATATCACAACTTTTAACTATTTCTATATTACAGTGTTTACTCATATTGAGATTCTATCTTTCAGAAATAAAAAGAAAGTTGAGAACAGGGATGAAATTAAAGATGTATAATGGACTGCCATTATTGTTGGGGCATCCATTCTTTAGGACAGGGGATTGAAAATTCATCAAATGCTCTTAGGTAGGTTCTGAATCACAGCCTATCATTGTTTATTATTCTAATTCTGCTTCATATTGGATATGGGATCTGAGAAATTATGAATCATCATCCTGGGCTTACACAGATACCTTTCCTTCACAATAACAAAGACACCAGGGAAGAAAGATCAAAAGCCCATGGGGCTCTGCAGATGCCACCTCAAAGAGCCTTTGTATAATCCCTCACATAATTCATTAACTACATACTCTACTCACCATGATGCATGGACCAGACTGATCAATAATGGCAATAATTCATATTTCAGCTTTACAAAGTACTTACAGAAACCTGAGAGATAAGTTTGTTATGTTGAATATACACTATAAATCTAAAAGTACTTTATTTACATTCTGATACAAACTCCTGTAATTGATAATTAAAATACATCATTAGAAAACATTGCATATAGTAACAGAAATAGTGTTTTAAGAATGACTTTGAGTGAATAAATTAATTTTGTATTTTATAGGGAATGAATTATAAAGGACATATGAAGAAAAACATCTGCATTCAGTAAAGGAACTAATAAATAGAAGTAGGTATAAAATAATTTTGCTTATATACACATGTGTATATATACATATGTAGACATACATATACACATGCATATCTACCTATTTGTGTCTAGTGGTAGTCATCTATTGGGTGGGGGAGGGAAGAAAGATAAATTTACATTATAATTTTGTTGTATATTTGAAAGGAATAGCAACTTGTATATATTTTCATTTTCATGTATAATCTTTTTATTATATTATGTTATTGAAATAGTTATATTACAGCATAAATTAAAAAAAACAATTTCACATATAATTCCTATCTTCTCAAGCTCTTCCCAGTTATTACCCCTTGAATGAAAATCTGTAGAACACGGCTTAAGAAGTGGTGATATGTGAATTTCATGAAATTTTATAATTCTCTAAGAAATGATAAAAGGGAGAATTTCAGAGAAACTTTGGAAGGCTTATGTGAGCTGATTCAGAAAGAAGTGAACAGAATCAGGAGAGTGGTACATATAATAACGTGGTACAAAGTAAAACATCTTTGAAAGACTTGATAACTATGATCTATGGAATGACCAAGCATGATTCCAAAGGCCTGATGAGGTAGTATGCTACTGATTTCTTGGCAGGTAATGTGATAAATGAGACATATTTTCAGACACAGTTAATACAGGAACTTGTTTTATTTGACTATGGATATTTGTTATAAAGGCTTAGATTTACATTTTTTCTTTTTTTATCATTGGTGGAAATGGAGGGGAGAGAAAAGACAGAGCTCTGTGGGGAAAGCAGACAGCAAAAATAAATGAAAAAGGAAAACAGAATTATTAATTTATCTTTTTTTTAAAGAAATGGAGAGAACAAAAGATAGCTTTGAAAGTCATTGTTTTAATTTATATTTTAAAAGGACACACAAACTATAAATAATAGAGATCTATGTTTTATTTATAATCCTCTGTTTTTCTTTGCTCTATAGGGACAAATTTTCACTTTATGGTGCTTATTAGATTCAATGTAATATATGTGTGTATGTACACATATAGACAAGCATCTGTATACCTTTGTGTGTGTGTGTGTATGTATTTCTATAAAAGGTACTTAAAGTAGAATATATATGTTTAAATACATATAGTTCTTAAAGGGAAGTATATACATATATATATATATATATATAGTCATGTGTATATATGCATATACATGCATATGTATATATATGTTTTGTGTAGGCAAACAACCATTTTCTTCCTTCTAGGGTCAGTTCAAAGTCTATTTGCTACTTTCCTGAGCTATCAATTTCCTGTCTCTAGAAATATTTCACTGTGTTTTTTGCTCTTGTATTTACTTTGTATATATTTTGTACAGAACTATCTATCTATCTATCTATCTATCTATCTATCTATCTATCTATCTATCTATCTATCTATCTATATGCTATGTCTATGTAGACTATAAACTCATCAAGGGCAAGGTCTTTTTTGAATTTCTATATATCCTGAACTTGAGTGAATGTATTTTGCCTGAAGACACTGAAACTCAGAGAGTTTGTGTTTGCCTAGGGTCATGCAGCTAGAATATTTCAAATCCATGTTTTAGGGCTCTTATGCTATAAAATCAATGCTCTTACTCACTGTACTATCTATTCTCACTCCCTAATTTGGCAGAAGTACCTGGACATTCAGCCTTCATCCAACTGTTACCCTTATGTCCTGAACCTGGGTTTTATCCTGTACATTCTACAAGATGTCACCAGAGCTTCTTTCATCTTTGGCCCCTTTATACCATTTTATCTGACCAAGGAGAAGATCAAAGGAGAAATTCATGGCCAGAAAGTCAGAATCTTTTAAATGCCTTTTCTGTGTACTTTTTGTTTTCTTTCTTCAAATCCTGATATTATATTTTAAAATATATTTCTGCATATAATTTTCCTTTTCTGATTTAACTAAACACAAAGTTTTAATTTTTCTTGCAAATTCCCACTGATATAGTAAGGAATAATTGGAAATAATGAGAGAATTGTATTTGTCCCTGAGCTATGACTTTTTTTCTAAGATGCTACAATTTTTTGACTACAAAAATACCAACATTTTTATTATGTTATTAGAACTTTATATGTGAACTTTCCATTTAATAAAAAGGTATGTAATTTATTATCAAGTAAATCATTTAAAAATGAATTCTTCATATTATTTTTTCATTTTATCATAGTCGACACATTTGTATTCTCTTAGAGGAGAAATTTGAAGTGAGCAGTCACTTGGGAAATACTATCTAATGATAATAAAATAGGTGTTCAATTAAATTAAACAAATTTTTAATGAGCATGCCTAAATTTCTTTTATAATTAGCAATTTAGCCATGCATATTTAGATAGGCTCTTAAACCAGAGTGTAAATAAACAAGTTGGAAATCAATGAACACAGATCCATGAAATTTTAAACCATTAATGGACCTAGAAAACATTCCATTAATCCATCTTTATCTCTTTGCAATGAGCTTCTTGAGATTAGGAACTTTTTTTCTCCCAATTTCTTATATTCCCATCACTCAATACAATGCAGAGACACATAGCAGCAACTTAATAAATACCCATTGACTGACTGCCTACAAATGAGGTAACTTTCTAGAGTCTCAGGGCTAGTAAGCAGTGGTACTGAGGTTTGAAAATAGTATATTCAATCAACATTCAGTCTATGCTGGGAATTTTAAATACATTTAAGTTAATATGCTTATGATTCCTTTTTTTTTTTGGCAAGACAGTGGGGTTAAGTGACTTCCCCAAAGTCACACAGCTAGGTTATTATTAAGTGTCTGAGATCGGATTTGAACTCAGTTTCCTCCTGACTCCAGGGCTGGTGCTCTATCCATATCCACTTCACCACCTAGCTATACCTACATTTTTTTTTTTACTTAGTATCACAGGAATAGAAACAAAGAAAACTCAAATTCAAGTCCTGAAGACTTTCTCTTAGGAGAGGTAGTGGTGGACTAATAGAAAGTTGCACTTAGAAATTAGGAGAACTGAAATCAAATCTGGTTCTTTATACTCATGAGTTCTTATTTACTAAAGTTGTTGCAATTAAAACTTTTCATTATTTATGTTGGTCAGAAATATGCTCTGAGTTCTCAAAAATATGGTCAATATAGCTCAAGTTCTGACAAATTATGCAAAGTGGAATTAATGGACAAGCCTAGCAATGAATTATTACTCAGAAATATAAGGGCATTGTTGGGGGATCTCAGATTTTCTGGACCTATGGAGTTTCAGTAGAAGATGCCGCATCGCAGTGGACCCTGGTTTCTACCTTCTGCCACAACTTGAGACTTCTAAAGTCTCTGGTCTGAACTGTTAAAATTACTTTGAGGAGCAGCTAGGTGGTGCAGTGGATAGAGCACCGGCCCTGGAGTCAGGAGTACCTGGGTTCAAATCTGATCTCAGACACTTAATAATTACCTAGCTGTGTGGCCTTGGGCAAGCCACTTAACCCCATTTGCCTTGCTAAAACCTAAAAAAAAAAGATTACTTTGGTTTTTATGACTACCATAGGCTTTAAGAATGACTGCTACTTTGTTGGGCGAAGTTGTCTCTTGAGTCACTAGTTAACTTTTATGTTCTTATGATGCTACTCTTATGTTCTTATCTCATATAAAGACTGCTTATCTTCACAGATATAGGTAAGTTTCTCCCTTTCCTCTTATTAGTTAAAAGTAATGATATGATGTTGATAATTAGCATTTATATATACAGCTTACTTATTTCATGTCAAGTACTGTGTTAACATCTTACAAATATCTCATTTGATTATCATAACAACACTAGGAGGTAAATACTATAAGTCTCACCATTTTATAGTTAATTGAAGCAAACATTGATTAAGTGTCTTGCTAAATGGCACATAGCTAGAAAACGTTTTGTCTTAACTTGAATTCAGGTATTAAAAAAAAACCAAATTAGTCTCATTAACTACACTTCTTATAGTGACAAAAATATTATCATTCCTACAATTTCAACCTTTGCCAAGAAATTAAAATCTTGTTCTTATAAAAAATTTAAGATAATGTAGGAATTTCTTACTTCTTCCTTTTTCAACTGAAAGTCCTTACCCTCAAGAAGAAAGAGAGATGAAAATATCACCCCTCTAATTTTCTTGTTCTTAACTTAGTTATCTATAGTACTGCCTTCTAAGTTCCTTTAAGCAGTATCATTTGCTCCTATGTCACTCACTAGAAATAGATCATGGCAATTATGTTTGATAAATTGTTTGAGATTATCCCAAGGGACATATACATATGTAATATATGTTATATATAATAAATTTATAAATATAATGTATGTAATATATATTATTTATATATGGATTTGGATATATATAACCTTAGAAAAGACATTTATATATTATTTACCATTATTTATTATTATTAATGTTATGCATTTTTATACATTTATTATTATTATTATTATCTGCCTAAAATTTAACCTAAAGGAATTTTCTTTAAAGGAACTAGGTATGGAGTCAGCTTACATATTGTTTCTATTAAATGGAAGAAGCAATTGGCAAAAGTTCACAGGTGATATAGTAAGCCAAAAATTGTGAAGTGTCAATTAAGAATCAAAACAAAATAACAGAATCATAAACTTGGAAATAGTATAAAGGTATAGATATATTCTATACTCCTTCCTGGTTCATCAATCTTTTCTACATTATTCTCCAAATGTCATCATTCACATTCTCTGCTTTTTCTTTTCTTACTAGTGAAGGCATTTTACTACTTCCAATGTCCTTTCATTTCATTTTCTGACAGATCCAGTTGTTATGAGTTTCATCCCTTTGTTAAATGGTCTACTTAACATTTTGTAAGTGATTGACATCCTTCTCATTATTCCAGAGTTGCAGAATTCTTTTCTTCTAAATCATTTGAAAATAGGAACAATTTTCTTTAGTCTTCATTTCTAGTTTTTATTACCCCTTTTATTCTCCATAATACCTTCATTATTGTTGAAAGCAGAGAATGTCTTTCTTTTAGTTCCCAGGTCTAAGTCTTTCAAGCCAGGAGATTTGAACTCATTTCTATCATCAATGTGCTCTTTCCTTCTATTAATACGCTTCTCTGAAACTTCGGCCTAGCATGGAGGTCACTTTCATTTTTATAGACTGTGCTTAGCACAGGGCCCACCATATAGCAAGATCTTTATAATACTTGTTGATTGTATTGTCAGATTGTACACTATTCCAGTGAAGGTAGTTGTAACAAATCATCAGCCATATTCAGGGTCATCTCATTTAAAGAGATCAATGTATTCTCCATTCAAATGATTTTCCCCTGATTTTATATAAGAATAAGAAAACTGACTTCTGGCCAAGATAGTGAAGAAAAGGAAGAAAATTTGTTAAAGTCTCCTGTTTCCCTATTTTGGAGCCCACAAAAGAACAGAATGGAACATCTTCCAGCTAGGTCTGTCATGGGAAGTTGGGTGGAGGAAGGTGGAGAAAAAGACAGTAGCCAGAGAAAGGAACAGAAGCCCAATGCACCAGCAGTGTGAGGTAGAGACAAACCTGAGATACTCAGCTGTCAGGGATATCTCCCCCTGAGGCTTTTGTAGTTTGGACTCAGTGGGTCAACTGCACAATGGCCAGGCTATGAGAATTCCAGCCTGGATATTCAGGACCTCATTCAGTAGGCACAGCTGTTCTGGATGACCTGACCTAGATGGCGAGTCCCTGATTGTCAGCTAGGATGGTTTGACATTCTGGCTCATATAACCCCAGGTGTTCCTGCCTTTTTTCAGTGGCCCAGGGAGTGGGTATCTGGCAATTTCAGCACCAATGGTCCAGGAAGAGAGCCTCTGGCATTCCTTATCTGTTGGTTCACTGAACAACTCCCTGGAGTTTCTAGCATCTATGGCCCAGAGCAGTAAGCAAACCTCTAAGGTTCTCAGCACCAAAGCTGCAAGTAAGCCCCATGCCCAACACAAGTACCTTGGGACAGGACCTTGTGACAAATCCCAAAATGAATAAGAAAAGTCAAAGAAAAACAGGGTCTATTGAAAGTTATCTTGGATGGACAGAACACTAGCTCAGAAAGAATACTATATGTGAAACTTTGGAGGAGAATATAGATTAGACTCCAATCCAGTAAGATTTTTTTTTTTTTAGTCTTTTTTTTTTTGCAAGGTAATGGGGTTAAGTGTCTTGCCCAAGGCCACACAGCTAGATACTTCTTAAGTGTCTGAGTCTGGATTTGAATTCAGGTACTCCTGACTCCAGGGTCGGTGTTCTATCTATTGCTCCACCTAACTGCCCCCAGAAAGATTTCTTGGAAGAGCTCAAAAAGATTTTTAAAAATCAAATAGAATAATTCTTCCATAAAATAGAATCAGGTAGCAGAGTGTATTAAGAACCAGAATACAACATAATGCTGTTTACAAGCAATGTAATAGAAGCAGAAAAATGCATACATACAAGAACCTGGAGAGTATTTTTCCAGAAATCATCAAGAAGAATTACCTTGATATCCTGGAAGCAGAGGACAAAATAATCATTGAAAGAATCCACTGATAATCTCCTGAAAGGAATCCCAAATTGAAAATGTCAAGGAATATTATAGACAAATTACAGAATTATCAGGTCTAGGAGAAAATCCTGTAGGTAGCCAGAAAGAAGCAATTTGAATACCAAGTAACTGTAGTCAGGATTATATAGGACCTTACTGCATCAACATTAAAGGATTGAAGGGCCTGGAATATGATATTCCAGAGGTCAAGGGAACTTAGATTACAATCAAGAATCAACTATCCAGCCAAACTGAATATATTCTTTAAGGTGAAAAGATAGATATTTAGCAAAATAGGGTACTTTTAAAATTTTCTGTTGAAAAGACCAGAAAATTTGATCTTCAAACAGGAGACATGAGATAATTGAAAAGGTAAACAGAGGGAAAGAAAAAGGTTGCTTTTCAATAAGATTAACCTGGTTACATTCCTACCTGGAAGGGAGATTGTCATAACTTTTGAAGAATCATTACTCTATTAGGTTGAAGGTATGGACATAAATTGATTTTGATGGAATTTTAAAAAATAAAGCAAAAAGTTAATTGTAATGAGACAGGAGGAAGAGGGAGTCAGAATGGGGTAAATTACATGATATGAAGAGGTGCAAAGAACCTATTAACAATAGAGGGAAAGAAAGGAGGTGGGGTAAGAACTATTTTAATCTCAGTCTCAATGAATTTGGCTCAAGGAGAGAATGATACAAATACTCAGCAGAGTTCAGAAATTTATCTTTCCCTTCAGGTATCTTATCTTTAAGGTATTCCCATATTTTATACCCTTCAGGTATTGGGGGTGGTAATTGAGAGAGAAGGGAAGTAAGGACTAATAGAAAGGAGGGAAGAAAAAGGGAAAAGAGAAAGGGGGAAGAAAAGGGAGGATGGCTGATAGAAGGGGAGAAAGACTGAGTGAAGAGGTATTCAAAAGCAAAACACTGGTGAGGAGGGTTAGGGTGAAAGGCAAAAGAAAAGTACAAATGGAGGGGAGATAGCATGGAGGGTAATAAAGAATTAGTAATTGTAACTGAATGTGAATAAGATGAACTATCTTATAACATAGAATCAGGTAGCAGAGTGTGTTAAAAAGCAGAATACAACAAAGTGCTGTTTAGAAACAATACATTCAAAGCAGAAAAATGCACACAGAAAAAAGGAAAAGGCTGGAACAGAATATAATATGCTTTAGCTGAAGTGAAAAAAAGCAGGGATAGCAATTCTTATCTCAGATAAAACAATTGCAAAAATTAGGGGTAAAGAAGGAAACTATGCCCTCCTAAATGATACCATAGACAATGAAGTAATTTCAATACTGAATATATTTGTATCAAGTGGTATAGCAACCAAATTCATAGAGGAGAAACTAAATGAGTTACAGGAAGATAATAAAACTTCTGGTGGAAGATCCCAATCTCCCTCTCTCAGAATTAGATAAATTTAACCATAAAATAAGCAAGAAGGAAGATGAGGTGAATAGAATGTTAGAAAAATTAAATATGACAGACATTAGAGAAAACTGAAGGGAGCTAGAAGGGAATATGTCTTTTTTCTGTAATACATGACACATATACAAACACTTGTATTAGGGCATATAAACTTCATACTCAAATACAGAAAGGCAAACATATTAAATGCATACTTTTTAGATCATGATGCAATAAAAAATCACATTCAATAAAGGACAAAAAGAGATAGATCTAAAATTGATCAGAAACCAAGAAACTAATTTTAAGGAAAGGACAAATCATAGAAATAATTTCATCCAAGATAATGACAATAAGGACAATAAGGACACAACTTCAAAGCAGTTATTAGGGGAAATCTTCTATTTCAAAATGCTTACATGAAAATAATAGATAAAGAATAGATCAATGAATTAGGTATTAAACTAAAAAGCTAGGGAAATTAAAACTCCCCAAATAAATATCAAATTAGAAATCCTAAAAATTCAATGAACATTAATAAAATTGAATATGAGAAAACAGTTGAACTAATAAATAAAAGAGTTGATTGCATGGAAAAAAACCAATAAAATAGATAAACTTGTCATTAATTTAATTTAAAAAAGAAAGAGGAATGCCCAATTACCTGTATCAAAAATAAAAAAGGTGAATTCACCATCAATGAGGAGTTTTAAGTAATAATTCAGAGCTATTTTTTTCCAAATGTATGCCAATAAATTTGACAATTTATGTAAAATGTCCATGTTAAGAGAAGAAAAATGAAATACTTAAATAACCCCATCCCAGCAAAAGAAATTGAACAAACTGTCAATGAACTCCTTAAGAAAAAATCTCCAGGGTCAGAAAAATTCACAAGTGAATTCTACCAAACATTCAAGGAACAACTAGTTCCAAATCTATTATATAAACTATTTGGAAAAATAGGTGAAGAAGGAGTTCTGCCAAATTCCTTCTATGACACCAATATGGTGCTGATACCTAACTAGGAAGAGTCAAAACAGAGAAAGAAAATTACAGACCAATTTTCCTAATGAGTATGGTTGAAAAAAATTTAAATAAAATATTAACAAAGTGATTACAGCAAGTTATCACTAGGATAATAATTATTATGATCAAGAAGGATTTACACCAGGAATGCAGTATTGGTTCAATATTTTTTACACAAATAAAATCATCTAAATAACTGAACAAACTGCTCATAGGAAAGCTGAACCAATATAATAAAATTAACAGTTCTACTTAAATTAAATTACTTATTCAGAGCCATGTCGATCAAACTACCAAAAATTACTTTACTGATCTAAAAAATATAGGAAATAAATTTATATGGAGGAACAAAAGTTCAAGAATATCAAAGGAATTAATGGGAAAAAAGGCAATTGAAGGTGGCATAGGCATACCAGATCTAAAAATATATTATAAAACATCAGTCATCAAAACTGTTTGCTACTGGCTAAGAAATAGAACGATGTATCAGTGGGATAGATTAGGTACAAAAAAATCAGTGGTAAATGACTATAGTAATCTGCTATCTGATGAAATCCAAAATTACAGATTCCAAGAAAGGAACTCAGACTTCGATAAAAACTGCTGAGAAAACTAGGTCATAGTATGACTGAAGTTAGGCATAGAACAACATCTCATGTTCTACATCAAGATAAGGTTGAAATGGGTATAGGACTTAGACATAAAAGTTTATATCATAAGCCAATTAAGGGAACAAGGAATAATTGCTCTGTCAGGAAAGAAAGTTTATGACCAAAGAAGATATAGAAAACACTATCAAATTCAAAACTGAATAATTTAGACTACATTAATTTAAAAAGTTTTTGCAAAAATAACACCAATGCGACCAAGATTAAAAGGAAGGCAGTAAATTGGGAAAAAATGTTTACAAACTAGTGTTTCTGCGAAAGAACTCATTTCTAAAATGTATAGAGAACTGAGTCAAATTTGTAAGAATATAAGTCCTTCCCCAAATAATAAATGATCAAAGAATATGAAAAGAAAATTCTTGGATGAAGAAATTAAAACTATCCATAGTCATATGAAAAAAATGCTCCAAAACCTTATATTAGAGAAATTCAAAATAAAAGATTGACCAAAATGACAATAAAGTAAAATGACCAATGTTTGGATGTGGGAAAACTGGGACAATAATGTGCATTGTTGGCGGATTTGTGGACAGATTCAGCCTTTCTGGAGAGCCATTTTGGAAATTACACCAGATGGCAATAAAACTGGCCTAGCGAGCGATATCACTACTAGGTCTGTATCACAAAGAGATCACAAAAAAGTGCAAAAAACCCACATGTACAAAAATGATTGAACAAAATGTGGTATATGAATGTGATGGAATGCTATTTGTTCTATAAGAAATCATGAGGGATGGAACTTCAGAATAGCCTGGAAAGGCTTGAATGATGTGATGTTGAGTAAAGTGAGCATAACCAGAAGAACATTATTTACACTAACAGCAATGATAATCAGCTATGATGACTTGTTCATTTCAGCAGCACAATAATCAAAGACAATTATGATGGAAAATATCATCGTTATTCAGAGATGGAACTATGGAATTTAATGCACACCAAAACCTACTATCTTCAATTAAAAAAATTATATATCATGATTTTTTCCTCTCCAATATTTTTACCATTTGATTTAATTATTCTTTCACAATATGATTGCTATGGATTTATGTTTAGCAAGGTATTACATGTATAGCTTTTATTAGATTGCTTTCAGTTAGAAGGGAAGGCAAGGAGGGAGAGAAATGTGAAACTCAAAAACCTTGCAGAAAAATGATTATTGAAAACTACCATTGCATTTAGTTGGAAAAATTAATAAATATATTTTTTAAAATAAGGAAATTTCCTATTCCAAAATAGCTCAAATTTGACTTACGTTATATGGTCACCTCTTAGCTGATACTGAGTCAGAAGTCAACTTTGTTTCTTGGATATTTCATGAGAATCAATTCCTCTCAGATGCTTCTTACTCTATTTTATATTACAGTTATCAGTTATTTATGTGTCTCCTATCTCTCCTATTAGATATATTAGATAGTACTCTTTCTAATCATAGAAATGTTCGGTTTCAGCTTTGATTCCCCTACCTCTACCCCACTTCCTGTGCTTAGCATAGTTTTTCATATATATAAGGTGTTTAATAAATGGCTATTGAATGAATGGATGGATAATTTATAGTTTCCATACTTAAATCAACATCAAACCATTTCTCTGAAAAGAAATAGCAAATTCCAGTCATATGGACACCCTCTGGTTTCCATAGCAAAATGACTGACTGTGTCAAAATAAGTGGCCATTAATGTCTTGGTACATGATAAGATTGTTCCTTCTATCTGAAGTTTTCATATTGCTAGGACTCATAGCTTATGGAAAGAAACATCTTAAATTCTGATGATTGATATTTTTTAAAAAGACACTTTAAAAGCTTTTATTGTTTTCCCACTTGGAAGTAAAACGCCCCAGTGGAGTCAAAGACCAAGAAAAAGGAGAGCGCATTCAGTAGCAGGAGGGATGAACAAGTGAACCCCAGAGAGGGGCCTCAAAGAGCTGCAAGGCTCCCTGCTGCCTCTTCCATCCCTGTGACTTGTGGGCCTTTGCTAACAGCTTTTCCCCCTGCCTCATTAGTCAGATGTATGAAATGTTTGAGCTATAGAAGGTGAGAAAAAAAGGGGTGAAAGGTTAGTTCTACACTTCAATATTCTCTATGAAAGAGAATGAATAGTCAGGATTCAGTAACAGTCCCAGGACTCTGAAACAACTAACAGATTTAATTGAGATGTAATCCTTCACTTATTTCTACAGGTCAATAGCTATCAAATTCCTTTTAAGATAGTTTCTTCTGGAAGCTGATTAATAATCTATGGAAATGTGAATATACATATAGTGGACATGTGTTATTTTTTTTCTTCCCCGCCTCCTAATAAGAAGGAGCCAGTTTGCCCTTACTCATCTCACATCTAGCAACTTTGAACTAATTTAAGCAATTTCATTTAGGTGAAATGGGGAATTTTCTGAGGCTTGAGACATAATTGAAGAGAAATTGAGATGCTTTTTCAAGGTCCTCAACTAGTTGTAGAAGGAGTGCTTATGAATATGGAGCACATGTCAATCAATCAATTGACAAGCATTTATTAAGTGCCGTTTTGTGCCAAACACTAGATTTAGCACTAGATATACAAGAACAGAAACATATAGTCTAGTAGAGGAGCCAAAATAAAAACTCAGGTTGTCCTAAAAGTCTTAATGCAGTTTTTAGTTGTCAAACATTTATTAGGTAGCTACCACAGGCCAGACAATATGCTAAGTTCTGAGGATACAAAAATAAATAAAAGACAGTCCCTGGCATCAAGGAGCTCATTCATCCAATGTGAGACACAAAATATGCAAAGGAAATTATGTTTACTAAAAAACTATATAGAGGATAAATAAGAAATAATTGAGAGATAGAGTACTAAAATTTAAAGGTATAGGGAAGACTTCTTCAAGAAGATGGAATTTCTGTGGAGTACTCACAGAGCAAAAGGAGACTATCTAAAGTCTTATGTGTCTGGAAGAGAAGAAACTTAGATTTGGAAGAGAAATTACCAAGTCTCTGAGAGTAAGTATGTGAGGTTCCATAGGTTACTTGGACGTCTATGTTACTAAGAATCTCCCTGAACTACAGAACTTGGATGTTGGTTCTTTATTTAATTTCTCACTTTTGGATCTTTCATGGGACCCTGAAGCATTTTCTTCTTTATATGTCTGAAATTCTATTTAGTCCTCCAGAGAGAAGGTTGCTTACTGGATGGTAACCTTTTCTTCTGTGAGTTCTTATGTGAATTTAATTTTATTTTACTTCTCAATATTATTTTCATTCTTTGAGTTTCATTCTTTTGAGTTTCTTGCAAAAGGGGCTGGTGACAGTATTTCTTGTATCCACAAGCATTTATTAAGAGCTTACTGTATGCCAGATACTGAAGTCAGTATCAGAAATGCAGTGATAATAATAATAATAATAATAATAATAATAATAATAATAATGATAAATAATAATAATACTCTAACAAAGAATTTCAAACAACTTCCCCCCACCAAAAAGAAAAAAGAAAAAAAACACTCTGCTCTCAAAGACTTCCCATTCAAATCATGGCGAAGGAATGCAAAGACAACTAAGTATATATAACGTATCCAGTGTAAATTGGAAAAAATACACTAGCATTGAGAGAGATTGCTGAAGGTCTCTTACAGAATATGGGTTTTGAAGTGAGATTTGAATGAACACAAGGAAGCCAGGCCACAGAAGTGAGGAGGGAGTACATTTGTGGCATGAGGGACGACAGTCAGTGAAAAGGCAGAATTGGAAAGGGATGCTTCATGGGAAAGGAGAAGCAGGAAGTCTGGTCTCATTGAATCATACGAAGAGGTTACAAGGAAGAGATTAATGCATAAAAAGGCTAGTAAGGTATGAAAAGGTTAGTTTAATATTTTAAACCCAAATGGAGGGTTTTAAAATTCGGTACTGGAGGTAAGTTGTAGCCACCAGAGTTTATTGATCAGAAGACATGGAGAGACCTACTCTCTGGAACATAGAGTGGGGAATGAATGACCTAGGGGGATCTTCAGATTGAGAGACCAAACAGAAGCTTTTTAATAATCCACGTGAGAGGAAGTGAATTGAGGCATGAGAGAATGAGGTCATGCACCAAGGTGCTGGCAGTGTCAGAAGAGAGCAGGATGGAATATTGTGAAGGTAAGTAACAGGAATTGACAATAGAGGGGTTATGGGTGGGAGTTTGGGGAAAGAAAGCACCTAGGGAGGCTAAGTGACTGAGGAGTTTCAGGGAAAAAGAAAGATTTTAGTTTTGAAATGATAAGTTGATGTCTACATGGCTTCTTTTTCAGTTACCCAATTTGACAATTGGAGTTGTGAGATGGTCAAGAGAGAAGTTATGGTTGGATAAATAGATATGAAAATCATTTGAGTAGAGATGATAATTGAATCAATCCATGGGAGCTGTTATTAGCAAGTGAAATATTATATATAGGGAAAAGTGCCCAGGACTTAGACTCTGGGGTCCTCCACAATCATTTGGAGTTACCTGAATGAATATGCAAAAAGCAGACAGTAAGGTCAATAAAGTTGGAGGTAAATCAGTAGGGAGCAGTGTCTTGAAATCTTAGCAAGGAAAGAAAACTCTGGGGGAAAATAGTGATCAACAGTGTAAAGGGCTTCAGAGACATTAAAAAAAAAGTATGGGGATTCAGAAAATGTCCTTAGATTAACATTTAAAAGATCATTGATTACTATTGAGAGATACATTTCAGTTGAATAAGTTTAAAAGTCATTTTACAGAAAGTTTAGAAGAGTGAGAGGAATGAGGCAGAAGCATTTTGTTGATGATGTATTTAAGGAATTTAGCTAAAAAAGAAGGAAAAATATAGTGAAGTAACTAATGTGGTTGATTAGATTAGATGAGATTTTTTTATTTTTTTAATAATAAAGGAGATATGACTATTGGTAGGCAGCTAGGAAATAGCCATTAGACAGAAAATTAGATAGTAGGGAAGAACATAATGGAAAGATGGGGTAGAACGGGGTCACTTTGTGACATTTGTGTTGAATAGGAGAGTGATCATTTCTTCATGTAAGATACAAGTGAAAGAAAAGATGGTGACAAATATATCATTTGGTTGAAGTGAGATGAGGGGGAGAGGAAAAGAGGGAGCTCTTGGTGAATGGTCTCTTTTTTTTCAGTAAAATATGAATTAATGTGATAAACCACAGAACTGGTCAAGGTTTTGAAGGTGGTCGTGAACTATAGCCCCCGCCCCATTCACCTGGGCCTTTTGTATTATTTAATAGCATATTCTGAATCTGTAATTTCTAAACAGTATTGATAGGTTAGAATGTCATCATGTTTCCTTCCCTCAATATGTGCCAGAAAGTCCTAACCTTAAGCCGTTTATAGTCACTAAGAAAAAAATTTTCCCAAACAAGACTATGTTGCAAATAAATTTTAATAGATTTTTTGTTTTATTTAATCTACATAGCATGAAGCATTTTTATCAGTCATTTCTGAAGAGTTTCTTTCTTTCTTTGGATATTTATAAAATCTTATATTTTTGGAATGGAAAGTAATATGACCAGTAATAGATAGTTGTCCTATATCTCTTCTAATTTAATCATTTTAAGATGGTGTTTACAATGGTGGTTAACAATTATTGCTATTTGAAGCAAGTCTGTTTCTTTTCAAAATATATGAACAAACTTTAGTTTTGAGACACCAGAGTAGATTCCTCATCTTAAGTAAGATAAGGTGAGTAGGGAAATCCCCTCAACATAGAATTAGATTAGTGTTGATGCAGAAATCATGAAAAAATAACAATTTTTGATGATGAAATAGAGGCACAAGAAGGACACTATAGTACTAGGGTACAGACCTATTCTCCAGTCACTTTTGCTGTTAGGTGTGTGATAGTTGGGCAGCACCTGGAACATATACATCTGGAGCAGATTACTAGTGCTACATTTCAACACTGGAAGTGCAAGGATAGATGAAAACACAAGAGTGAATGGCATTTCCTTTTAATTGGCTGTCCAGCTTTCCCATGTAGATGTGACCAGAGAATCAATGATGGTTCTGTGAATTTCTAAGCTAGGTTTGTGAATGATACATGCATTCTCCCTGCTTTCCTTTGAAAGAGAGGTAGGAAATTGGAAAAAAAAACATTTAATTTCAAGGAGGGAAAGATGGAGGGAGAGCGGGACAAAATAAAGTGGACAAAAACTGGAGTCATGTAGTTTTATTGGAGGATGCACATTCTCTAACTTGACCTCTGATTGCAGTTTTACATATTTTAGGGGCAAAGACAGTGAAAAAATGTCTATCTGAGGATCTTGACTGACAGAAATAGGAATCTTGGCTTATACTTGGTTACTATATCTTCAAAATGTAAAAGCCTTCATATTATCTCCATAGAAAGCAAGACCTTCAGTTACCTGGACCATCTTCCTCCCTTCCCTTTCCTTTTCTCCACTATTCTAGTGCCTCATAACCTAGGCTATTTCTAGGCCTTTTGATTTCTTATAGCACTTGCTTAATGAAAGATTATTGGGTTTTCATCATCTCTCTTACTTCTATGCCCTTCAAACTCCTGGGCACTGTTATCATATCTATTGTTATAGTATAAGAACACCTGGGCCTGACTATTAGCTCCATTGTTAAAGCATTGGGACTTTTGAGCTTTTCTTTTCACCCTCCAGCTGAAATTCTTAGAGAGTAACCTGTTAGGGACTGTTATGCAGTACAATGAATAGAGATTTCACCATGGAGTCAAGAAGACCTGAATTCAAATCCAGCCTCAATCACTTATCTGCTGCATAGCTTTGGGTAAGTCATTTAATTTCTCTTACTTCAGTTTCCTAATCTGCAAAATAGGGATAATATTATTATCTTCAAGGGTTGTTTTGAGGATCAAATGAATTGTAGCAAATAAATTTCAATTTAAGAAGTGCTATTTTAATACCATCTATTATTATTGAAACAACTAAGGCCCCTTCCTCTCACATATGGGGCCTGAGAGTATCTGCCCCATAATCAAGGATGCATATTTACATCCATGCAAACCATAACTCAAAACCCCTCATTTACTTTTTTAGTCTTTCTTTTTTTTATTTACACATTAATAAAATGTTCTTGTTTAAGAGTAAACATATTACCCCCTCCCTTACAAAAATATAAAACCTCATGGGAAATAAAGTGCAAGAAAGAGAAAAAAATGTATTTCAGTCTGTGTTCTGATACCATCAGTTCTGTCTTGGGTGGATCACATTCTTTATCATAAGTCTATTACAGAAGTTACTTCCATATTTTTCCACATTTGCTGTTGCTGATTCCCTCCATCCATTCCTCTCCACTACCATCTATTACATTTTCTCTCTCCTTTCACTCTGTCCCTCTTCTAAAATGTGTTGTAGAGTAGCTGAGTGGCACAGTGGAAAGAGCACCAGCCTTGGAGCCGGCCCCAAGACCACATACCAGTGTATGTTGTTTCCTCTCTGAGCCATTTCTGATGAGACTGAAGGTTCCCTCACTCCCACTCGCCTTCCCCCCTTCCATATCATTGCAAAAACTCATTGCAGGGGCGGCTAGGTGGTGTAGTGGATAAAGCACTGGCCTTGGAGTCAGGAGTACCTGGGTTCAAATCCAGTCTCAGACACTTAATAATTACCTAGCTGTGTGGTCTTGGGCAAGCCACTTAGCCCCATTTGACTTGCTGAAGCCTAAAAAAAACTCATTGCAAAAAAATATCTTTTATATGAAATATCTTAGCCTATTCCATCTATCCTTTCTCTTACTCCCAGGACATTCCCTTTCACCCACTGACTCCATTTTTGCAATATATTGTATCTTCAAATTCAGCTCTTTCCTGTGTTTCATCTATAAAAGCTCCTTCTACCTTCTTTATTAAATGAGAAGGTTCATATGAATATTATCAGTATCATTTTCCAGTGAGAATACATGCTGTTCATCATCATTAAGTCCTTCATAAATTACCCTTCTCCTCCACTCACTATGCTTCACCTGAGTCCTGTACTTGAAGGTCAAACTTTCTGTTCAGCTCTTGTCATTTCAACAGGAACATTTGAAATTCCCGTTTCATTGAAAGTCCATCTTTTCCCCTGGAAGAGGGTGTTCAGTTTTGCTGGGTAGTTGATTCTTGGTTGTATTACAAAATCTTTTGCCTTCTGGAATATTATGTTTCAAGCCCTATGAGCCCTTAATGTAGTTGCTGGTAAGTCCTGTGTGATCCTGACTGTAGCTCCACCATATTTGAATTGTTTCCTTCTGGCTGCTTGTAATATTTTTTCTTTGACTAGGGAGTTCTGGAACTTGGCTATAGTATTCCTGGGGTTGGTTTTTTTTTTAATTTCTTTCCAGGGTAGATCAGTGGATTCTCTCAATTTCTATTTTACCCTCTGCTTCTAGGATATCAGGACAATTTTCCTGTAGGAATTCTTTAAAAATGAGGTCAAGGCTCTTTTCCTGACTGTGACTTTCAGGTATCCAAATAATTTTTAAATTTTCTTTCCTGAATCTGTTTTCCAGATCAGTTGTTTTTTTCAATGAGATATTTCACATTTTCTTCTAATTTTTCATTCTTTCAGTGTTGAACTATGGTGTCTTGATTTTTCACAAAGTCATCAGCTTCCTTTAGCTCCATTCTACATCTGAAGGATTTGTTTTCCTCAGAGAGCTTTCTTATGTCCTTTTCTATCTGTCCAGTTCTGCTTTTTAAAGCATTCTTCTCCTCAATAACTGTTGTTTTATTTTTTTGCAAGGCAATGGGGTTAAGTGGCTTACCCAAGGCCACACTGCTAGGTAATTATTATTAAGTGTCTGAGGCTGAATTTGGTACTCTTGACTCCAGGGCTAGTGCTCTATTCACTGTGCCACCTAGCTGTCCCCCCTCAATAACTTTTTGAATTGTTTTATCCATTGGATTTAAGCTGGATTTTAACATGTTATATTCTTCAGCATTTTTTGGATCTCCTTGACTAAGCTGCTGATTTCATTTTCATGGTTTTCCTGCATCTCTCTCATTTATCTCCCCAATTTTTCTTCTATCTCCCTTACTTGATTATCAAAATCTTTTCTTTTTGAGTTCTGTCATAGCCTGAACCCAACTTCTATATTTCTTGGAGTATTTAGATGCAGAAGCTTAGACTTTCTCATCTTCAGATTGAGTATTTTGATTCTCCATGGGATCATAGACAAAGTAATTGTCAATGGTCCAGTTCCTTTTTTTCTGTTTACTTATTTCCCCAGCCTGTGCCTGGTTTTGGGGTGCTTCCTGAGCTTTTGTGTTCTATTGGGATCCCCTCCAAGGACCTCAGTGTTTGAGTCTCTGAGTGCTCTCCTGGTCTTTGAATGACCACAAGTGCACCCCTCTGCCATGGAGCTGAGGTGGGGGAGTCCCTCCTCTATGCGGGGCCTAGACTATGATTAGGATCTGAATGTGGTCAGAGGACAGACCTTGGAAGTCTCCCTCCACTCCCTTATGTTCATTGGGCTGAGCACTTGGGGTGCAGCTACCTGGAGGCTCCTACTGGGTGACTTCGCAGACCTGCTTCTGTTTCCTGGATCTGGGCTGCAGTGGCCATGTTGAGTGCCATGACCATGTTGAGGGCCTGGGCTTTGCACTTGCTCTGGCAGAGGTTTCCCTCTGATCTTCCAAGTTGTGCTTGGTGCTCCCTGGGGTGCAGGTTAGGGACCTGCTTCTGCTGTGGGGAGCAAGGGCTCCCAGGTGCCCTGGGGCTGTTCCCAGGAGGCTGAAGTTCCTTCACTGTAGTGGGGCTTCCCCTCTAACCCCACAGAACAGAGTGTTTCCATTATTTTCCAGGTTACCTTGGGCTAGAGAACTGTCTCACTGGATCTTCTTTGGGTTCTGTCTCTTGAAAATTTAGTTAGAGTCATCATTTTATGGTTGCTGAAATATTTTGGAGAGAGCTCCTAGGAGGGGCTCTTCTCCTCTTGCCATCTTGGCCCCTCTATTCACTTTTTAAAAAATACTTAGCCAGAAAACACAGTGTTCAAAGTTAAGATGCAAAGGTGCTTAATGAAATAGAATAGTCTGAAAAAAAAGTAGTAATAGAATATTTCCCTATAAGTCCTAAAACTTCACAGATCATCACTGGAGTGAGTGGCCATACAAAGGGATCATGAATTAGGCAGAAAAATATATACAGCATGTGAAAAGCAATAGTACTAGATGAGGAAATAAGGCTTAGAAAAATAGTTGCCCAAGATCATGACAAGTAAGTCCTTAAATTAATATATTAATATATTTTAAAAAATAGATATAAAATATCATAGAGATAATCTAATGGATTTATTTTAAAAATAGGGAACTTGAGCTTCAAAAAGTGAAGCAGTTTGGACTAGTATTCAGTTTTTTTGTTTCTAATTGAATTTACATTCCATTTTAATTAAGCCAACACATATTTATATCAAGGTCATGTGTGAGGTAACATTCAATTTTCCTATGATAATTTTTAAAAATTTTATCTGCCTTAGATCCTTAGCTTTTCAATTGCTTTTATGGAACTGCTAATCAGTCATGGACTAATGTAACTACTCCATCTACTAGTTCATCTACTCCAATCTCTTCATTTGACAGGTGAGGAAACTGAATCCTAGATACCACACAGGTAGTAATCCAGGCAGAACCAGGATTCAAATAATGGTCCTCTGAATTTAAAATCATCCTTTTTTTTTTGGTTTAAACTATTCCAAACAGTCCTTAGATGTTTATTCAGTGATTTGGCAATGAAATGCATTTTGTAGCTTTTCAACGGCAGATGTTAGATCAATAAGATTTTCTATATCTCAGTTGACTTAGCATTTTAATCTTTGCTCAGCCTACACTGGGAAGGCATCTTCTTTAGACTATTTCAAGTCAGTGGATGCTTTGGATTAGGGTTAGAGGATGGCAAATTGTGTAGTTGCTTCCCTCACAGACACATAACACTTGTTACTTTGGTAGCATCAGAAAATCAAGTAAGATTGTCATTTATCTGCTTGCAAACAGCAATCGAAGTTTGTATTTATGGGGTTATAGTATATAAAACACTGAGTATGGAGTTAGATGATATGAATTTGAATACCAACTGTAATACCTGACAGCTGTATGATTTGGGCAAATCAATTAAACTTCACTATCCTCACTCTCTCATTCTGGGGGACAGTGGGGATATTGAACTGCTGAACTGTTGACCTGACTTGAATTGAAATGAGACAGTATATTTATGAAAGTGCTTTACAACTATAGAACACCCGACACAGGTAAGCTATTATTATTACCTACTATTCTTATCTCCTTTGTCATTTATATAACCTAGTCTTGTCATGGGTGTAGGAAATAATAAGATGAATAACAAATAAAAAGAGAGAGGAAAAAAATAATGAAAATATTTCTGTTTGAAATATTGGTGTATCTGGGAGTGGGATCATGAAGGCAATGCCCAACAATGATTTTCCTAAGTCTATAATAATAATAACAGCAGGGTCCTTCATCATTAGTTCAGCCATTCATCATCAAATTATAAATTGGAGAAAATACAAATATTTTTCTTGGGGCACATTTGACCATTATAGAGCTTCACTGAATCCCAAATAGCTATTCTTCATAATGGAACTAAACAGCGTGAAGGAATACTAGAGCTTGTCATTTTTAATTTCTGGACTTGTGCTTTTCTATCTTGGCAGAGTTTCTACTCACCAGCATGCTGGAGTATGCAGTGGGTGTAATCCATATCAAAGCACCATTGCAAAAATGTCAAACATAATGAAAAAGAGAAAAATCACTACAAAGGAAAACTCACCACAGTGACTCTTGGCAGTTCCTGTCTCAAAGGCCCGGCTGCTTCATCAAAGAGAGAAGTGATGGCAAAGGCCCATGAGGTCACCCTGCCAAGGAAAGAAAATGGAATCAAGCAAGTCTATCTGCTGGCTTCAAACCAAATTCTCTATAGAAGGACAGTGCTGCTGTGCCCAGTCATGACACTGGGCTTTATTCAGAGAAAAACCCAACAGGTATGTCTATTCACTGTACCTTGATATAAAGTTAACGTTAGTGTCCATTTGGTTCAACCCCCTCATTTTGAAGAGGAGAAAACAGAGTGGTTCAATGGATACCCATAAGTTAGAACTGGAAATGATATATGCCTGTTCTTAGTTTAATGTTATTTCTCATAATAATTTTTTAAAATAGAGATAAGTCCATGATATAATCCTTGCCCTTAAATGTAGAGTCCAAAGCATCCCAGGATTCAAAGAGTCATGGAATCTCAGAAATGGAAAAAGCTCCATAAGATTCCTCACTATGGAAGACCCAACCAGTGTTTATCTAGCCTACACTAGAGTACTTTCCATCCCTCTTTTGGAAAGCTCTGATTATAGAAGAGTTTTCTTGACATGAAGCTTTGTCTATCATTTCTTCATGCTTAAGAAAACAAATCTAGTTATCCTTCCATGTTACGATTTTTCAAATACAGTTATTAATTGTATTTAATATTTTTTCTCGAGGTAAAATTATATTTAGTTCCTTCAATTAATCACCATTGAATTGACATTCAGAAGTCAATGTGGATCATGGAGTGTCGTTAGAAGCTGGGCTTTAGAGCCAGTAAGATCTGGGTTCAAGTCCTGCCTCTAATGTTTCCATACCTTCTATGAGTTTCTGGGTAAGTTATTTAATCCCTTGGTGCTTTTGACAAGAGAAGGACCCAATATGTATTGTTAGAGAATGTCTTTGGATCATTGTTTCAACTTCTATGTGGAGCCTCTCCTACTTGCTCCAGCTCTTGGTATTTTTCTCTCACCCCAAATTAACATATATGTATTTTTGTATATATTCACATGAATATATTTTCCCTAAAGCTTTTTGAAGTTCTGTCCTTGTCCCCCTGACATCTACTACAAGATCTGTTACATAGTGGGTCTCTGTAAATGATGTTTTCAAATAGATTTCCTGTCCATCTTGTCAGAGAGTGTGATAACAGAAATAGTTAGCACTAGTTTTGTAGTGATGCAGCATCTTCAAGAAATAGCCAGATTTCTTGAGTCCAAGACAGAAAAAAGTATTAAGAGTTGGAAATTGAAGAAAAGTTTAATGATCGCATGGAGTTTCTAGAGAACAGAAATAAAAGGGAGAGCAGAGAATGAAGTAGAATGGAGAGTGTTGGAGTTTATGTATATGGGAATAAGAATTTGAAGAAATGTAGCAGGGGGCATAGAATTCTGACCAGGGAAAGGGTAATTGACTCACCAGGATTAGGAAATAAAGAAATATTAATTTTTCTTTTTACAGTAATGGGGAATTTCCAGTTATTTGAAGATTATAATTCTAGGATCATAATGCCTATGATGTTGGAAGCTGGATAATATGTGTGTGCATGTGTGTTTCCGTGTGTGTGTGTGTGTGTGTGTGTGTGTGTGTGTGTGTGTGTGTGTATGTGTATGTGTATCCTTGCTCTAAACATTGGGAAAATGGAAGTGATGACTAATTTTGGATCACTAAGGAACAATGTAAATTTCAAATAGCACAAAGTCAGTAGTTACGTTCAAAAGTGTTATGAAGAAAACAAATATTTTTATGTATAGAGCTATGTGTTTGTTCTGTTAAAAATTTCATGTCCAAGCCCATGGTTGGGGTGACAATATCCTTTTGTGTGAAGTCCCCAATTTTTTATTTTGTTTTGTTTTGTTTTTTGGACTGTCAAAGACCTGATCTCAGGTTGGCCTCAGGCTTAATCTCAATCTTTCCAGTTATAGTTGTGGTATATGAGAGTTTGGTTGGGTGACAAAGCTATGGTTTATAGCTTATTTGGTTGAAAAAATATAGTTAAAAAAGTTACAGTATCTCTCCTCATGGAACTTTCTGTCATGTTGAGTGATTGCTTCTTCTTTTGCAGCATCCCTTGTCTGTAGTTGTCTCTGTGCTGAGGAAAAGTATTGCATTTCTTGATTCCACTATCACTGAGTATATTCAATAGAATAAGATGTGAAGGTAATGTATATTCCCTTCCAAAAGAGAAAAAATAAGAGTGCAAAAAATGACCAATCCCATTTCCCATTTTGGATTAGTCACTTTTTGCAATTGGAAAATAAGTCCAGTATGCTAGGCCTTTTTAGAAATAAAAGATTCCTTCACATTGACATTTTTCTTAGTAATCTTTCTTTAACAGCCATGCCACAGTGTGCCACAGGATCCTTCCTTTAATTAAAGTTTTTAGTGTTTTGCTTTGGGTTTCTAGATAATCTGTGTGTGTGTGTATGTGTGTGTGTGTGTGTGTGTGTGTGTGTGTGTGTGTGTGTGTGTGTGTGTGTAAGAGAGAGGGGATAGAGAGAGGGGATGGGGAGAGAGAGAGAGGATGAGAGAGAGAGAGAGAGAGAGAGAGAGAGAGAGAGAGAGAGAGAGAGAGAGAGAGAGAGAGAGAGAGAGAGACATTTCAACATCTTCTCTGGGATTTTTGGGCATCCTTACTGGAACACTGTGCTTGTGCCAGAATTCGGCAGTAAAGACTGCTCCAGTCAATTAGTCTATTTATTCCATCACATGATTGTTTTAGTGTTGTTTGAAGCACTATTTTGGAGCCAGACATAATCACATTATACAGTTCCTCACCTTATTAGCTGACAGAGCCCTGTTCCCCATTAGACAATTGATCTTGGGCAGATGAAGCCATTAAAAACAGCTCTAATTAGCTGAAGAGAGGAGACAGTAATGCAGGCTGCATCGCTTCCTTTCATGCTAAGGGAAGTTCATGTTCCAGACAAATAATAATTGATATGTAGTCTTCCTTAATTGTGGTTGTTAACAGCCAGTAGTATAATGACAGGCTGACAATTTCTGTCTAGCGTATTGTATGTTTATTTCTGAATCCAGGACCCACTGGGTAATATTTTTGGTTAACTTGAACTTCATAGAATGTATTTTATAATGTCACTGTAATCAAAACTGGACAGCTAAACTTAACTTTTGAGTTATTTGTTACATGTCTCCAGGTGTCAGATGTTTATCTTGGAAGGCTAGGGTGCCCATAATTATGTAAAATTATGGCTTGATATATTAGAATAAGAAAACAGATGGATTGGAGATGAATCCAAAAAAGCACTAGATTAAATTTTATAACAGAACATTAGATATATTACTAAATTTTATTCTGGTAATTGTAGGCATTTTAATATTATTTCCTTTCCTTTGGAAAAAACTGTGCATTTTCATAAGACTCATTTATATCAATGATATATTTTGACCATATGGTAGCTATGCTCATCATTTTATTAGTTTTTCAAATTTTTCATTTATTTAATTTTGGGAAACAATCAAGGTTATGTGACTTGCTCAGAGTCATATAGCTAGTAAGTTTCTAAGGTCAAATTTTAACTCAGGTCCTCCTGACTTTAGAGCCACTTTGTCTACCTCTATATTTAGCTGTCCCTAAGATCACCATTTAAAGAGAATAATGATGTAGTTGATAGAGACCAGTTTTAGAGTCAAGTAAACCTGGGTCCAGGTTCTGCTTTGAATTTTTATTAGCTTTTGTCTTTATTAGTAAATCATTTAACCCCAAAGTAACTCCGTATAACACTAAATCTTAGAATATAAATTACACATTGGGTTTAGATTGGTTCAAGGTGTTTCAGGAATTTACCACACAATTGAATACTTAAATCTGGATTAAAAGAAAGACTCAGCATTATTGCATCCATAATCAAGGAGGCTCTGAATTCCTAGCTATCAATTTACATTCATAATCAAGTCCCATACATAAAATATAAATGGTTTATATTTCATATGGGACAGTTGGGTAGAGTAGTGAATAGAGAGAGCTCTGGTCTTGGAATCAGAAAGACTGGAATTCAAATCTAACCTCAGACACTTACTAGTTTTGTGACTCTGGGCAAGTCACTTAAACCTGATTACCTCAATTTCCTCATCTGTAAGATGAGCTAGAGGAGGAAATAGCAAATCACTCTAGTATTTTTGTCAAGAAAATTCCAAATGTAGTAACAAAGATTTGGAAATTGAGGGCATGCCCTTAATTGGAGGATGACTGAACGATTTTTGTTAAATTAATATTATGGAGTGCTATTTTTCTATAAGAAAACATGAATGGTTGAACTCTAGAGAAGCATGAAATGACTTATGGGATTTGATGCTGAGTGAAGGAAGTAGAACCAAGAGAACATTGTTCACATTAACAACAATATTGTGAGTTAACTTTGATGGATGCAGCAGCTCAGAGAACTAGAACAACACTTGGAGATGCTATCCCCATCCAGAGGAAGAAAAGCAAAAACAGACCAAATGAAAAAAAAAAACCCTTCAGTATCTGATGAACACTACATTTACTTTTTAAAAATTACTCTTATGTATTTCTCTCCTATCTCATGAATTCTTTCTTTTCCCTTAATCCTATTTTCTCAAACTGAAAATGACTAATTTGTAACATGTTAAACCAAACTGTGTATGTACAATGTTACCCTGACTGTTAGCTGCGGAGGGAAGGGGGCTAAGAATTGAAGGTGAAAAGAAATTATGTAACCTAAAAATATGCATATGCATATACATGTGGATGAAAGTTGAAGAACTTTCATAACATGTAAAATTGGAAAAATAAAATGAAAAATTAATTGAATAAAATCCCAAATGAATTTATGAATAATGGGACAAACACCACCACTACCACCACCACCATTTTTCTACACAGTATTATCTTTCAGAGGCAAAAAGACATGCTTTTTCCCCTTCTTCCCTTTCTCCCTTCATTCCTTCCTTCTTTCTTCCTTTCCACCCACCTTTCTTCTCTTCCTCCTTCCTTCTGCCTTTCCCTTCTGCTCTCCTTTGCTCCTCCCCTTTCCTTTCTTCCCTCCATCTTTTTCTCTTCTTTCTTCCTTTTTCTTCCCTCTTCCTACTCTCCATCTTTCCTTCCCCTTTCCCTCTGTCTCTTCCTTCCTCCCTCCTTCCATAATTTTAAGTTTCATCTCTCTCCACCATACAATCCAGTAGCTAGTATTTTAAATAAAAAAGTTAGTCATTGTAATATTGTATGATCAATTTTATCCTGGGTATACATGAAAAAAAATGGAGGCAGTCACAACCAGGAGAATCTAAAAGGACCAGAAACACACAGAAAGTTTCTGAAGGCAAGAAAATCTCTCCAAAGGCCAAAGGATAATGACTTCCTGATCCAAAGAAACTATAGTTAATTGGAATATGTTCTTGTTGTAAGTTCTAGGACATTTTACTGGCAATTAACAAATGCAGGAAATTTAGAGTCAAATATCAGCATCCAGGAATCCTGTAAGACTAATGAGTGAAGCTGTTAAGACACAAAGGTCCTTATTTATAAAATGAAAAAGTTATAATAGGAAGGAAAGGAAGATGTTCACCAAAGCATAAATAGACTTACAGAGTCATTCCTAGGAACAGCACTCACAAGGTCATTGATAGTTTTTTAGAATAGGCATTCTCCTTAGCTTTTCCTTCCCTTCTGCCTCCTCATCCCACATTTCAATAACAAATAATATATGAAATACCAAACTGCCCCACCACTTCTTTGTGTAGCTCTCTGTAACTTTCCTCTGCCCCACAAAGTCTTCAGAAGACTAATTCTTTCTTTTTGGATGAACTGAGGATTACAGAATCTGGTTCACAGGTGTGGTACAGGTGGAAATAAGGTGACAAGAGATGGAACATAAAGCATTCAGGGATGGAGACGTTCTGAGCCTTGAAACACCACTGTCATTAACATGTTCAAAGGGATTTTTTTTTTTTACTATTGAACGGCTAGAAGGCAGGCCCCTCAGGACTCTTGGTGGGGATTGAAGGGAGACTCATTCTCAGTTTTCATATGACTGAATCTTTTTGAACTGAAGGAAAAAAAGTCACATTAATCATTAGTTTAATGTAGCCTTATATAAAAAGAACAAAATTTCAAGCAGCCCACACACACATTTTACCAGCTCTGCCTCCCCTGTGGAGATGCATTGGCAGTAAAATGAATGAAATCACTGTTCGCTTTTACTTCCCTGGCATGAATTCTCATTTTCCCTTGGCAAATGCCTATTTATAAAGGGAGTTTAATATCAACAATGAACCTCAATGCTTTACATAACTTAAAAGAAAACAGTGTTTTCTAAATGAACTAATATTCAGATTCCATTTAAGTTGAAGTTAATGATGATTATTTTGAGTGAAGACTATCTTAACTCTAACAGCAACATATAAATATCAGCAAAGTAGATTATGTATAAAAGTTGTGTTGAAGGATGGCAGCCCCTTCTCACTGATTTCCTCCACTCAGCATGTTATGTTACAGCACAGTGAGAGAACAGAAACTCATGAAAAGGAAGCTGTGATGGTTCTGACATTGCCCATAAGCGTCTGGAATGAAAATAAATTCCAAGGGAAATGGTTTAAATTGCAATCAAAATGTTTTGGTAGCTAAAAGGATTAGTTCACATGGAATGGCACTGAAAATAATGCACTAAGAGAAAAACAATGAAATATTGTTTCATAATTCCCATTGTTTGAACAGTCTTTGATTTAGATTGCTATGGGGATGCTCATTAACTTAGCCCTGCCACCCAACCCTGGCCTTCTCCCTCTTTACAAGGGTAGCTTTAGATCCTATTCCTCTCGATCTCAGGATGGGTCACCTCTCTCTCTCTCTCTCTCTCTCTCTCTCTCTCTCTCTCTCTCTTTCTCTTAAGAAAAAAATGAGATCAAATTGAGCAAAGATGTTTATACCTTGAAAACCAGTAGCATGAACTAATGAATACAATTTTCTCAGTTGAAAAACAATTATGAACCTGACATTGTTGAAGACAAGTTACTTCTGTGTTTTTGTTGAAAAGGAAGAACAAATTATTAAATGAAATGCATCAAAAATTCTTTTCATTTAGGACTGCTACTAATTTAGTTTCCCTTGACTACCTTGTGATATTTAGTTGAGGTTAGAAAGCTTATGTGCAATGATCAGGGTTATTATGTGTGATTTTGTGTATGTTGGAATGAAAAGAAGGGAAGTCTATAGTTTAATGAATATGTGAAAATTGTGTTTCCCTATTTCTCATAAAAGTAAAGGAAATATGAGGAAGTAGAGTAAGTAGGAAGTCAATTTTAGGGACACAAAAATTTAATTTTCTTAAGTAATTTTAAGTAGAACTTTAACAAGCTGCTGTTAGGACTAAAATATTTGAATTTTCTACATATATACAGTAAATGTTTAACCCTATAAATGTTTTTCCCAAAAGAGTTCATAGGATTCGGAACTGGGGAGGATATTAGAGTTCACCTAGTCATCACAATTATTTTATAGATGAAGACAGAGTACAACTGACATTAAGTTTTACACCTGTTTTTTGTTTAGAAGATAGTTGGGAAAGAAGAGATCAATGAATTGGGCATACAACTATAAAACAGCTAGCAAAAGAACAAATTAAAATCCCTAATTAAATAGGAAATTAGAAATTCTGAAAATCAAAGGAGAAATTGATAAAATTTAACTCAGAAAACTTTTGAACTAATAAAACTGAATTGGTTTTCTGAAAAAAAAAAAAATAGATAACCTTTGGTTAATCTGATTAAAAAAAGAAGAAAACCAAATTACCATTATCAAAAATGACAAGGTGAATTCACCAATGAAGAAAAATTAAAGTAATAATATGGACTTATTTTGCCTATCTGTATGCCAACAAAACTGACAACATAAGTAAAATGGATGGATATTTACAAAAATATAAATTCCCCAAATTAACTGAAGAGGAAATAAAATATTTAAATAAACCCATTTCAGAAAAAGAAATTGAAGAAATCATCAATAAATTCCCTAAGAAAAAAAAATCTCCAGAGTCAAATGGATTTAAAGTGAATTCTACCAAACAATTAAACAACAATTGATTCCAATTCTATTTAAACTATTTGAAAAAAATAGGCAAAGAAAAAAAAGCTTAGGTCTATATACCCTTTATACCTAGGAAAAGAGTTTAACTGACAAAATGACCAGAAGGAAAAAAAAATCTATTGACAGAAACTATGGATCACCTCATCTATCTATTTCTCTTCATTTTCTTTCTCTCTCTCTCTCTCTCTCTCTCTCTCTCTCTCTCTCTCTCTCTCTCTCTCTCCCAACTCATAAGGTTTATATTTCTATAGAGGATTCTTGGAAATGAATGGAATGAAAAGAAGGGAAGTCTATAGTTTAATGAATATGTGAAAATTGTGTTTCCCTATTTCTCATAAAAGTAAAGGAAATATGAGGAAGTAGAGTTAAGTAGGAAGTCAGTTTTAGGGACACAAAAATTTAATTTCCTTAAGTAATTTTAAGTAGAACGTTAACAAGCTGCTGTTAGGACTAAAATATTTGAACAGAGAGCCTGATAAATTGCAAAATGGATGATTTTGATTACATAAAATTAAAAAGGTTTTGCATACAAAACCCCAATGCAGCCAGGATTATAAGTAATGAAGAAAACTGAGAAACTTTTCACATCTAATGTTTTAGATAAAGGGCTTATTTCTAAAATTTATAGAGAGCTGTGTCAAATTTAAAAGAATGCAAGTCATTCTCCTTTTAATAAATGGCCAAAGATATGAATAGGTTGTTTTCAGATGAAGAAATTAAAGATTGGGGCGGCTAGGTGGTGTAGTGGATAAAGCACCCGCCCTGGAGTCAGGAGTACCTGGGTTCAAATCCGGTCTCAGACACTTAATAATTACCTAGCTGTGTGGCCTTGGGCAAGCCACTTAACCCCATTTGCCTTGCAAAAAAAAAACCCTAAAAGAAATTAAAGATAGCTATTGTCATATGAAAATAGATATTTACATTTCTCTAAACAATAATTCTCCAAACTATTATTGTTTAGAGAAATGTAAATATCTGATTGACCAAGAAAGCAAAAAAGGAAGATGATCAATGATAGAGAAGATGTGGAAAAATTGGAACACTAATGCACTCTTGGTGGAGTTGTGAGTTGATCCAACCTTTCTGGAGAGCAATTTGCAACTCTATCCAAAGAACAATAAAATTGCATATGCCCTTTGATCCAGTAATAGCACTTCTAGGTCTATATCCCAAAGAGATCACAAAAAAGGGAAAAAATCCACTTATACAAAAATATTTCTGGCAGGTCTTTTTTTGTAGGCAAAGAATTAGAAATTGAAAGGATGCCTATCAAATGGCTCAACAAGCTATGGAATATGAGTGTTATGGTGTACTATTGTTGTGTAAAAAATCATTAATGACTAAACTTCAGAAAAGCCTGGAAAGACTTGCATGAAGTGATGATGAGTGAAGTGAGCAGAGCCAGGAGAATATTATGCACCTTAACAGTAACACTGTGAGAAGGATCAACTATGATGGACATCATGATGGACAACAGTTCAGTGATCAAAGACATTCTTGAGGGACTTGATAAGGAAAATGACATGCACGTCTAGGAAAAATAAGAGCAAAAAAAAACAAAATAAAGAACAAAAAATCTACAAAATCTGAATGCAGAGAAAATCATAGTTATTTTAACTTAAATTTTTTTTTGTCTTTTCATTCTTTCTCATGGTATTTTTCCATTAGCTCTAATTCCCCTTTACAACATAACTAATATGGAAATGTGTTAAACTTGATTAAACATGTACAACTTTTACCATATTGTTCATTGTCATGGGGAGTGGGGAGGGAAGGAATGGTGATAGAAAAATGTGGAACACATAAATTTTCATATGGATAAATATTGAAAACCATCTTTGCATGTAATTGAAATACAATAAAATAGAAAAAAATAAAAAGGAAGATGGTTGGATTTTACTTTTGGTGAGAGAAGGTTATATGGTAGAAAGATCAGAAGAAGGACTTGAGTTTAAAAAGAGGAGAAGGCATAGTGAAGATCAAGAATTATAAAATTTTAGAAATTTTAATAGAGTGTAGTGAATTTGGGGAAGGGAAATGCAATATAATATAAAGAAAAGACAGCAAAATGAACTGGAGAGACTCTGGCTCTGCCAGTTACTGCTTATATAACCATGGGACAATCATTTAATGTATTTGCTACTTAATTTTCTTATCTGTAAGATAATTGGCTTGTATTAGATATTCTCTAAGGTCTCTTTAAATTCTTGATCTTTGATTTTGTCATCCTAAGTCATATAAACAGAAGGATGTCTTCTGAAGATCCTAAGGAGAAAAAAAGTAGTAGGATGAACTGGAGAAGGTTTTGTTTTGAAGGAGAAGGATTTAAGAAAGAGGAGAAGAAAAAGGGGGACAAAATTGCAAGAAAGTGGGATGGAATTCAGGAGAAAGAGAGGTAAGGCAAACAAGTTTGTTCAGTAAGATACAGTAGGAGATTCAAAAGAAGGGAAAGGAAAATGGGCATGAATATGAAAATGCTAACAATAACACCAAAAATGATAGCCATATAGGTGTAGCATGCCTCTTGATGTCCTCTTCTTATACTAACACTGGTAGTTTGGAACTCTCTGAGTTTTAAGTGTAATCCTAAAGTGGTGAGGATGTTGTCCCTAATAATGCTGTTCACAAGCCCCCACTAGTACATTAGGTTTTCATCAACTAAATCTCCCTTATGAGTCCAAGAAGGCTTAACATGCTCAGTGACTACAGCCCAGTAAAATCTTCTCAGTAGATGAGTTATAACAGGTTGAGGGTAACCAACAGATATCAAACCCATTGATGAGGTAGGGGTTGTCTATTCTAAGCATGAAAAGACTTTCTCCCAGTGAAATGGGAATATCAGAATAATTACTTCCAATGGCTATGAAGATAGCTAAAGCAGGGGATGTGGAGTGTTAAGCATCTAAGACTTCAAAGTCATCTATTGCATCTCAGGTCATTTCCAATCACCCTGATGTTTGACTTGTTACTGGACTTTGATGACTCTGGAAGAGAAAATGAAGCTGATTCTGCAACTCTGTCCCACTTAAATCCAATTCCTGTGCCAGTCAAGACACCACCCATGATGCCATTGGTAGTATTTAAAAATTAAGAACAAACAGTTTTTGGGTGCATATTTACTGAAGTGATATTAAGAACATCCCTGACAAAGCCATGGTTGAAGTCCAAGAGAAGTCCATGGAAAAGCAGCCTCAAGCTTAGTCAGTATGTGACAAAAGAGTTACACTCAGCTTTTGAGAGTCCTTTTGAAGTATTCTCAAGGATTACTTTAGTTTTATGATGAACTTTTTGAAGAGTTCTGAAAAGGCTCTTCCTCAATGTATGTAGTTTTTCCTTAGTTCCTAATATAGATACTGGCAGTCACTGATATCCTGTTCAGTAAGATACAGTAGGGGATTCTAGGGGATTGCTAGGTCACCAATAAAAAGTCTGAGTCTTACTACCCTCTGAAATTCATACAGTCATGTTCTGTTCTGTTCTTTTTTTTTTTTTTTTTAGGATTTTGCAAGGCAAATGGGGTTAAGTGGGTTGTCCAAGGCCACACAGCTAGGTAATTATTAAGTGTCTGAGCCAGGATTTGAACTCAGGTACTCCTAACTCCAGGGCCGGTGCTTTATCCACTGCACCACCTAGCTGCCCCTGTGTTCTGTTAAAGTTGGGTTTGGGGAGAGTGGTAGGGAGAGAACAGGTAGATATATAGCTCTCTCTATTCTCTCATCTAAATGATTGCTTCTTAGGGTCTGGTCTGTACTATTCATATTCTATGTCGCCAAACACTCAGAATCTGGATTCTGAATCACAATTCTAGGGAAGACCTATAGGGCATACAGTAGTTTATTTATTTTTTTAAATCTGTTGATTGATTGAGTCAGTAGAGATGTCTAGGCCTAGTTGATGTCTAGTTGATAATCTTACCTGATTAAGGTATCTGAGTATATTATCATTTTTAGCTGCTTTAAGTTATTTTGGAATGATTAATTGATTGATTCAATAGCTCCCCTGCCTCTTAAGTGGAATTTGAAGGTTTGCAAAGTTCAGTTTACCATTTGATCATCATTACAATTCTGTGTTAAGGTACTAAGGAAGTGGAGTTCTATTAAAGTGAAAAGGAAAGCAATAACTTCTAATTTTAAGACATACAGGCAGCTGACTATAGTAATTCCCAAGAGAGAATAACTAACTAATAGAAGAGGGAAAAAAGCACATATATCTCACTTCTAGGAAAATTGGAGGACATAGTGAATTTTATAGTAAAGTAAATATTTTTATTTCTGCCACAGTGGAGCTTATATATGTTGAAAGTGCACATTGGCCTCCTTCCTAAAAAGAAAGGTAAATGGATTTGAGAAATGGTTCTCATTCTTTCTGATTACCACGGAAAATTATGTTCTTTGAAAATTTGGTTGTAAAGTTTAAAGTATCAATCACGGGGCAGCTAGGTTCCTCAGTGGATAGAGCACTGGCCCTGGAGACAGGAGGACCTGAATTCAAATCCAGCCTCAAACACTTATTACCTAGCTGTGTGGGTTTGGGCAAGTCAATTAACCACATTGCCTTGCAAAAAACATAAAACATATCAATCAAAAGGAAATATTATCTGAAGAAACAGAGGAGGATCTTGAGAATAGACGAATGGTATGTAAAAGGGAAAAAAAAGGAAGTTCAACTTTCTGTTAAAGGTAAGAAAGTGTCACGGTAGATGGAGCCCCTCACTTGGGAGTCAGGAAGGCTCTCATGTTCAGATCCTGCCTCAGATATTCTTTAACTGTATCACAGGATGAGAAAACCCTATAATGTCAGTTTTTTTAATATATAAAATGAGATAAAAATGGAATCTATATTACAAGGTTATGGTGAGGAAGAAATAAAATGACTGACATCAATTACTATGAAATTCTGTAAAGTGCCAAGCAGCTATTGTTGTTGTCATCATTATTATTATTTATAAATTAGGAATAATAATGTTGGCTGTTTTCCTCAGTTATCAAAGAGTACCAAAATGATGCCACTACATCAGGTTCAAGGTACAATGTGCCCAACTCTGACTGATTAGATCAATATGAGCTCAGAAGGTGCTACCTTAGATCAAGCACAAATAGTACAAATGAACATATCTTATGTTTCTTTTGAGATACTGCAATTCTATTTCACTCACAGGGTATGATGCCTTTTTTGTAGTTGTGGGTACAAAAATGTCAGGCAATCTGTTGTCACTGTTTTCCATGTCATGAAATCGATTCCAAAGTTCTTGAGACAGACCTTCAGATTATCCTTATATCTCTTCTTCTGACTTTCATAGGAATTCTTGCCTTGTCTAAATTCCCCATAACATAGTATTTTAAGTAAATGCATATTTTGAATTTGAACAATGTAAGCAAACCATCAGAATTGCAATCCAATATCTCTTCTGTCACAAGCTTTCCTTTAGAGTCTCCTAAACACTGAACTAGCTTGGACAATGCATGCATCAACCTCATCATCTATGCATAAATCCCTGGAAAGTACATTAGAGAAATAAGAGAACTTTTCCATAGAATCCAAAATTTCTCCATTTGCAGCTGCTTATGGCTCCACATATGGACGGTATGGCATTGGTTGGTGGAGAAACCGCTTTCTAAGTATTAATTAGGTCAAATTTAGAATAAGCAGTATAGAATTGATCCATACTTTGTTGTATCTTGGCTTCAGAGGCTGTATTAAGTGCCATATTCTGTGAACAATAGCAATAAATAAAAAAATCATGCTTGGCTTGTAGCTTTTTCAAGTTAAAAATACCTGGAATACCTGACTTTGATACCATTTTTAGTCTTGCTAATAACATCTGAAAACATTTTTTGGAAACATCTTTTAAGCAAGTACACAGTCCTGATTCACTACATTGGTTACTGGGAAAGTGAAAGAGCAATGCCCATTATCCAGAACACATGTAAAGAAGTCATCATGAAACTGCTGTACAATACTGAAGAATTTCTCTGGGCATTCAAATTTTACCATAATTTTTTTCAGGCTCTCACCACTGACAGCAAAAAAGGCCTTGGTCATATCAATGAACCTTGTATACATGGATAATAATGGATACCATTTAACAGAGTTTTTGTGGTAATCAAATTTGTTAATATATTTAAAATTCATTGTAAACCTTAAAAACTTCATAAATGTTAACTGATAATAAGAATAATCATAATAATAACAGCAATAATAAAAATAGCACATGAATCTCCTGAAGGAGCTGCATCATCTGGAGAAGAAAAGTTATTTGTACTCACAGGAATGAAGAGATGGAACAATACATGTTTTCAAGCAAGATAAGTTTCAAAGAAAACAAAAGAGGAGTCATGCTATTTGATGATTATCTGATGATGAGCAATGAAAAAAACTTCTTTTGTCCGAGTTAAAGCAGTTGAGAGAGGTCGGTTATTTTTTATCCTATAGATTTACTATCCCATCTACCTCTACTGCTCTCCAAATCAACACATAACTAATGTCACTATACTAAACTTGTTTTCTTATATAGGAGGGCAAATTAAAAAAGAAAGGGGAGAGTGAACAGAATATTCGGTGTGGAAAAGAATTGATCATCCCTGACAGTGGAATGATTTTCTGATTTCATAGAATGGGAAAGGGGCTTCCCACCTAGATACTAAAGAAGGTTACTTCATTAATGACTTCCTCCTCTGCTTAAAGCCACAAGGGAGGAACAAAGCATCTCTTAAGGGCGTGATCTCACTCAAGTTAGAATCAATCTACAACAAAGTGGCCATAATTGCAGTGGCTATGTGTTTTTCTAGATGCATTCACAGGAGAGGAAATAAATAGATGTCACAGACTACTCTCTCTCTCTCTCTCTCTCTCTCTCTCTCTCTCATTTCAGAATGATTCTTTTGTCTTCTTCTGCTTCAGCTGTTTGCTAGCAGAACCAGGAAAAATATAGGATGAAACAATCAATCTTTGAACCCAAGAAACTTGGAAGATGGGTAAGAGAGTTTTGTCTTACTCAGATACAAGGGGGGCACAGTGCAGAACAGGAGGTGTACCAGCAAGCAAACACCAAGCTCCACCTCAGCAAACCAGTATTAGATCCCAGTGTGGTGGACCAGGCAAACACCAACACCAGGACACTTCATGTGCCAAGTTAATGGGCAGACTCCCAGCTCTGAGAACTGCCAAGTTCAATCAGGCAGCCTCCAATGGCCAGAGCTCCACTTGTTTCAGCATAACCCTGGCCAAACAGCCAAACACTTGATTCAATGTATTCTTGAGGAAATGTAAAAACACTTCATCAGCCTCAGTACATACCAGACACTACCACCAGGACCTTGGCTCAGCACCAGGAGAGCTGCCAGACCCCTACAGCCCCCTACAGAACAAGCTACCTTTCCTCCCACTATACGTCCCTCAACCCAGCATCAGAGATGAAGCTCCCTCAGGGTAACATCAATGCATCAATACAGCAAACAGTCAGGGCCTGCATCCACTAAAACAAGAAGCCTGAGACAATACTCCTTCCATCCAGGGAACAAAGTTCAAATTTAGAAGAAAGAAAAAAGGTCAAAAAAGATGAGAAAAAAATAAAAATGAAAGAAAATAAAACCCAACAACCACAAAAAGAATCTGACCATAGAAAGTCATTATATTGACAATGGCAAAATACCTAAGGGTCAAGTCCCAAAGAAAAATCAGAAGAGATCTCAAACCCAGAGAGAAATTAGGGAAGAGTTCAATAAAGAACTTAAAAATCTTATAAGAGAGTTAGAAGAAAAATTTTGGGAAAAAATGAGAATGGGAGCCAAGATGGTGGAATAAAGGCAGGGATTCCTACAAACTCTCCTCCAAATACCTTTAAATAATAGTTCTAACTAAATTATAATATGGCAGAAGTAACACAAAACCTGAGTGAAGCAATATTATTGCCCAAGAAAATTTGGAAGATCTGAGTGAAGGGTCTCTTGCACTGGGGTTAGAAAGGGTATGCAGCTCATTCCTGGCTCTGCCAGCCAGAGTGAAACATCTCTAGTCATCCAGGAAAAGGCCATAGGGGTACCTGGGTCCCTGGGGACATCTGGGTCCATGGCAGCAACAATGGTTTCCAAACCTCTCAGCCCAGGAATTGTTAGGGAAGGTTAGCAGGAAAACTCTGCCATTCCAGAGTGAAAGCAGAATATAGTCCAGTGCAGACCCCTGAGCAGACCTGGTTCCCAGGGGACCAAGAGCAAGCCTGGGGAGTCACCCAGTAGGGAGCCACCTGGCAACTGTTTTCAGAGGGTCAGGGGAGATTGTAGTGGTCTCTTTGCTATCCCTGAGGCAGGACTCTGTTGTTTCTCCCATACTCAGATTCAAGTCACAGTCTGGGGCCCCAGTCTCTGGAAAAGGAAAAGAAGCACTACAGAGCTCACTGCCTGTGGCAGAGCAGAGACCCTTCTCACAGCTCCAGGGCAGAAGGGAGGGTTTGTGGTCATCCATAGAGCAGAGTATGGACCAGGAGAGCAGTCAGAGCCTCTTATAAGACCTTGGAAGAATTGGGAACTTGTAGTTCCCTGAAAATAGTTGCAAAAACCCTTAAAAGCAGAGCCCCACCTTAACAGAGAGTTAAAATCAAGTCATAGGCTGGGGAAATGAGCAAATAACAGAAGAAAATATATGACTATAGGCAATTAATTCAGTTCTAAGGAGGAACAAAATACACATTCAGAAAATAACAAAGTCAAAGTTTCTGCATCCAAAACTTCCAAAAAAGTATGAATTGGTCTCAAGCTATGGAAGAGTTCCAAAAATATTTTGAAAATCAAGTAAGGGAAGTAGAGGAAAAATTGAGAAGAGAAATGAGAAAATCATGAAAACTTAGCAGCTTGGTGAAGGAGATACAAAAACATTGAAGACAATAACATCTTAAAAATTGCATTTAGTTTGGGTCAAATAGAAAAAGAAATCTAAAGGGTCAGTGAGAAGAATGCCTTAAAAAAGCAGAATTGGTCAAATGGAAAAGGAGATACAAAAGCTATCTGAAGATAATAATGCCTTAAAATATAGAATGGAACAAAGGTAATCTGATGACTTTGTGAAAAATCAAGAAATAGTAAAACAAAATCAAAATATGAATAAACAGGGAAAATGTGACAGCTCATTGGAAAAAGGCAACAACTGATCTGGAAAACAGATTCAGGAGATATAATTAAAAAAAATTATTGTACCACCTGAAAGTTATAACCATAAAAGAACCTAGATGTCACTTTTCAAGAAAATTTCCAGGAAAAACTTCTCTGTTATCCTAGAAACAGAGTGTAAAATAGAAATAGAAAAAATCCACCTATCACCTCTCCTCACAATGAATATTAAAACCAAATTTCAGAACTCCTAAGTTGAGAAAATATTGCAAGAAGTCAGAAAGAATAAATTCAAATATCATGGAGCTACAGTCAGGATAGCACAAGATTTAGTAGCTTCTATATTAAGGGCTTGAAAGGCTGGAAATATGATATTTTGGAAGACAAAAAGAACTTGGATTACAACTGAGAATCAATTACCCAGCAAAAATGAACATATACTTTCAGGGGAAAAGATGGAAATTCAATGAAATAAGGGACCTTCAAACTTTCCTGGTGAAATAAACTTAGCTGAACATAAAGTTTGATTTTCAAGTATATAACTCAAATGAAGCATAGAGAGGTTGGATGGGAAGGGCAAATCATGAGGGACTTAATGAACAGCTTGTATTACTTTATAGGAAGATGATACTGATAATTAAATGTACTTTCTCATTTATTAGTGCAGCTGGAAGGAGAACATGTAGACAAGGTACAGGAGGGAAGTTAATTTGAACAGATAATATATTTAAAAGATGGAATTAATGGGGGAGAAAGGAATGTGTTGGAATAAAGGGAAGGAGAGATAGAATGGGGTAAGTTATTTCACATAAAAGAGGCAAGAAAAAAAGCTTTTACAGTGAAGTGGAGGAGGAGAAGGTTAAGGGAAGTGAGTGTGCTTTACTCTCATTGGAATTGACTCAGAGGAGTAATAACATGAACACTCAATTGAATATAGAAGTTTATCTTACCATAGAGGAAAATAGGAGAGGAAAGGGATGAGAGAGAGGTGATGCTCCCCCTTCCCTGCTGGGTCTGCTAGTGTAGGTGATATAAGGGAGGGACAATCATGGGAGAAGGTCATCAGATGCAACACACTTCAGAGGGGTGACAGGGTGAAAAGAGAGAATAAAATAATTGGAGATGGAAGGGAATAGGATGGAGAGAAATACAGCTAGCCATGTTGGCTCTCTGAAAAAATATTATCAGAGAGAATTGAGTCTAATTTATAAAAAATAAAATCCATTCCCCAAATGATGGAAGTTCAAGAGACAAAAATAGTTTTCAGATGAAGTTATAAATGCAATATATTAAAATATTAAAAAAATTCTGCCTCACTATTGATGGGGAAAAGAGCAGGTTGGAGCAATTTTGATGTATTACCTTACATATACCTATTGGATTGGCTAATAGGACAGAAGGAGAAAATGACAAATGTTGGAAGGGCTGACATTGATACACTGTTGGAGGAGTTGGGAAATGATTCAGCAGTTCTGTATAGCAATTTGTAATTATGCCGAAAAGGCTATAAAACCATGCTTACCCTTTGATTAGCAGTGCCACTGCTAGATCTATATTCCAAAAGAACTGATATATGGGAAGGAAAGAACCTATATGTAAAGGGACATTTATAGCAGTTCTCTTCCGGTGGCAAGGAGTTGGAGATTAAGGGAGTGCTGAACAAATTGTAGTATGTAATTGTATGTAATTGAATTGAAATGTTCTTCTATTCTATTATGGGAAATGAGGAACAAGATGCTCTCAGCAAAAAAAAAATTTACACAAGTAGATACAATGGGAAATGAAATTTACACAAAGTAACAGTAATATTGCAGGATAATCCCCTATTGAATGACCTACCTTTTCTCAACAATGTTGTGACCCAAGAGAACTCTGAAGGACTTTTGGTAAAGAATGATATCCATCACAAAGACAGAGTTGATGGTGTATGAATACAGACTGAGGCATACTTTTTCCATTTTATTTTTCTTGAGGTATATCTTTTTGTGTGTGTAGGGGGCTTATGTTACTTTTACAACATGACTATTGTAGAAATGTTTTTTATGACTACACATTTTTAACCTATACCAAGGAACTGGCTTTATCAATGATGGGAAGTGGGTTGGGATGAAGGGAGAGAATTTGGAACTAAAGTTATGAAAGTGAATGTTGAAACTTATTTTTGCATGTAATTGGGGGAAAATTTTTAAATAATTAAAAAATTAAAAAAAAGGGAAAAAATGAGTGATACAAAAGAATTATGAAAAAATCAAAATCTTTGAAAAAGGAAACAACTACTTAAAAAGTATAATTTGCCTAGTGGAAAAGGAGATTCAAAAATCTATAGAAGAAAACAAGTCCTTAAAAAACAGCCCAATTGGCCAAATGGATAAAAAAGAATAAAATCTGACTGAGGAAAACAAATCCTTTAGAATTAGAATTGCTATTCTTTTCCAGTTGTCCTTGGCAGTCCTTGGTGGGGGGGGGTGGATTAAAAATAAGTTAAAAAATAAAAGAATTAAAAAAAGGATCAAGCAAATTTAAATAATAAAAAATAGAAGATATAAAATAACCTATTGGAAAAAGACCTGACCTGGAAAATTGATCCAGGAGAGACAATGTCAGAATCATTGAAATGTCTGAAAGCTACACAAAAGGACCATCTGAACAATATTTTTCATGGAGTTATCAAGGAAAAACTGCCTTGATATCCTGGAACCAGAGGGCAAAATAGGTCTTGAAAGATTCCACCAATGACCTCAGGAAAAAACATTCCAAAAGAATACACCAAGGAATATAATAGACAAATTTCAGAACTATCAGATCAAGGGAAAATACTCCAAATGACCAAAAAGAAACAATTCAGATACTGGGGAGCCACTTGCAGGATTACACAGGACTTAGCAGATGCAACATTAAAAGTCTGTAGATCATGAAATACAACATTCCAGAAGGCAAAGGAACTTAGAATTCAATCATGAATTTCTTACACAGTAAAATTATACATAGTACAAGAAGAGGGAAAAAAAGGTCATTCAATGAAATAAATGTATTTCAAGCTTTCATAAGATGAAGACCAAAAATTAACAATTTGATCTCTGTTATAAAGACCCATGGGAAGTCTAAAGAGGGAAAACAAAAAAAAATGAGGAATTCAATGGAGCTGAAGTATTAACATCCCTACATGGGAAGATGATATTTGAAATTAAAAATTGTGCAACCAAAAGTCAGTGGGTATGAGTATAAGGTGGATTTGTGGGAATGACATAACAATAATTAAGGGATGAGAAAGAGGAGTGCACTGGGAACAGAAGGAAGTTAGAGATAGAATAGGGTAAATTATTTTACAAAAAGGGGTACAAAAATCCTAAAAGATGGGGGTGTGGGTGATGGGCATCACTTGAACTTTACTCTCATCTGTACTAGTACACAGAAGGAATAAAATACACAATCAGCAGAATATAGAATCCATCTTACCTAACAAGGATGTAGAAGGGTAGGTGATTAAGAAAAAAGTGAGAACTGACAGAAGGATAGGCAGATTGGGGGAGGTGGTACTCAGAAGTCAAAACTCTCATGAGGCGGTAAAGGGTGAAAGTGGAGAACAAACAGGAGAAAAATAGAAGGGAGGAAAATACACAAGCAGTAATGCTACTTGTGAATGTGAATGGGATGAACTTTCATAAAATGGAAGCATATAGCAGATGGTTTAAAAAAAACGCAATCATACAATGCACTGTTTACAAGAAATACATCTGAAAATATATTAAAAATGATTGTATATGTACAAACCTATATCAGGTTATTCACTGCAATTGGGAAGCAGGAGGGAAGGGAGTGGTGATGGAAAAATGTGGAATTCAAAATCTTTCCAAAAGGTGAATGTTGAAAACTGTTGAAACTATTTTAAAAATTAAATTAAAAAAAGAAATGTAACTGAAGCAGAGAGACACACATCATATAAGCAGAATACATTATGCTTCAGTTGAAGGTAAAAAAAAAGCAGGGACTGCAATCCTGATTTCAGATAAAGTAGAAGCGAAATAGATGTAATTAAAAAAAGATAAGTAAGAAACTATATATTTGCTTAGGTATCATAGACACTGAAATAATATCAATACTAAATATCTCTGCACCTTGTGGTATAGCATCCAAATTCTTAAAGGAGAAATTAAGTGATTTACAGGAAGAAACAGACAACAAAACTAAACTAATGGGGAACATCAATTGTAAATCCAATAAGAAAAAAGAAATAAAGGAGGTAAATAGAATCTTTAAAAAAAGTTAGATATGACAGACCTTAGGAAAAAATTGAATAGAAATTGAAAGGAATATCCCTTTTTCTTGCCTGCAAAATATCACTTCCACAAATTTGATCATATAATAGGGCTTAAACTCTCAAAACCAAATATAGAAAGGCAGAAATATTAAATGTATTCTTTTGGGATCACAATGCAATAAAAATTATAGTCATCAAAAGGCAGTGGAAAGGTAGACTAAAAATTAATTAGAAACTACATAATATAATCTTAACAATAAGTGGATTGAGGTGGCTAGGTGGCGCAGTGGTTAGAGCACTGGCCTTGGAGTTAAGAGTACCTGGGTTCACATCCAACCTCAGATATTTAATAATTACCTATCCATGTGGCCTTGGGCAAGCCACTTAGCCCCATTTGCCTTGCAAAAACCTAAAAAAAAAATAGTGGATCAAAGAATCAATAATTTCATTAAAGACAATAACAACAATATCACAGCATTTCAAAATTTATTGCATGTAACCAAAGCAGTAATTAGCATAAAATTTATTTCTCTATATTCTTACATCAAGTAAATAGAGAAAAAGCATAGCAATGCACTGTATAAGTAACTTAAGACTAGAAAAAAATAAAGGTATAATTGTGCATCAAATTGGACAACCTGAAAATCAAAGGTGTGATTAAGAAACTTGAAAGTAAGAAAATGATTGAGCTAATAAATAAAACTAAAGACTGTTTTTTATGAAAAAACTCAGTAAGTAGCTAAGTCATTTGTTAATTTGATTAAGAAAAAGAAAACCAAATATCTATTACCAGAAATAAAATTGTGAAGTCAATAATAATTATTGGGAAATATTTTACCCATGTATATGCAATAAATCTGACAGTCTGAGCAAAGTAAATGAACATTTATGAAGAATATGTAAATTACCTAGATTAACAGATCAAGAAATAGAGCGCTTAAGTAACTTCATCTTAGAAAAAGAATAGAACAAGCCTTTAATGAAATCCCAAGTTTCAAAAAAAATTATTTGAAAGAACTAGGAAAAAAAACACAACAAAATTAATTTGGAAGAACAAAAGATCAAAAATATCAAGGGAATTACTGAAAAATTACAAAGAATAACAGATCTCAAAGTATGTTATGAAGCAGTAATCATCAAAACAATATGATACTAAGAAAAAGAGTGGTGCAACATGATTAATATGGATCTATGTTTAGCATGTTTATATGCATGTAAAAATATATTTGATTGCTTTCTGTCAAGGGATGAGGGTAGGAATGTAAGGAGGGAGAAAAATGTAAAACTCAAAAATTTGCAAATAATGATCTTGAAAGCTACATTTAGTTGGGAAAATAAATAAAATATTTTTTAAAAGAAAAAAATTAGAGTGGTGTAGATTAAGTAAACTAGTTAGTGACTAGAGTAACCTACTATTTGATAAACCTAAAGACCCCAGCCTTTAGGATAAATGCTCATTATTTGACAAAGCTTTTGGGAAAACTAGGAAGTCATAGGACACAAACTACATAGAGACCAATACTTCATGTGATATATACAAAAATGAGGTCAAAATGGGTACATAATTTAGATGTAAAGGGTGACACCATAAGTAAATTAGAAGAGCAAGGAATAGTTTACCTGTCAGGGCTATGGAAAACGACCAGATATGACCAAATAAGAGATGAGCATTATGAAATGTAAAATAGATAATTTTGATTATATTGAAATAAAAGGTAAAATTTTTACAAACAAAACCAATGCAGCCAAGATTAAAAGGCAAGCACAAAGTGGAGAAATAACCATTAAAGCAAGTGTATCTGATAAAGGCCTAATTCCTCAAATATATGGAGAACTGGGTCAAATTTTTAAGAATACATTCTATTTCTCAATTGATAAATGTTCAAAGGATATGAACAGGCAGTTTTCAGATGAAGAAATCAAAACTATCTAGGTAAATGAAGCTGCTCTAAATTGCTTTTGATTAGATAAATGCAAATTAAAATAACTCTCAGGTACTACCACACATCTATAAGATTGTTTAATATAACCAAAAAGGAAAATGATGAATATTGGAAAAGATATGGGACTAATGTACTGTTAGTGGAACTTTGATCTAATCCAAACATTCTGGAGAACAATTTGGCACCACTCACAAAGGGCAACCAAATTTGCATACCCTTTGATACAACAATACCATTAATAGGTATATATTCTAAAGAGATCATTTAAAAAAAAGGAAAAAAGAATCTACATGTGGAAAAAATGAATAGTAACCCTTTTCATGGTGTCAAAATATTGGAAATTAAGCCGATGCCCATCAGTTGGGGAATCAATAAATAAACTGTGGAATGTGAATGTTATAGAATACTATTCTGTAGTAAGAAATGATGAGAGGGTCAATTTCAGAAAAAATCCTGTATAGATTTGTACAAACAGTTGTAAAGTGAAATGAACAGAACCAGGAAACATTGTCTGCATTGTGTGATGAGCAACTATGAATGACTCAGTTCTCAGAAACACAATGATCCAAAGACAAGTACAAAGAACTCCTCATCAAGATAAAGAACTGATGAACTTTGAACACAGATTATAGCATATTTTTCACAGTGTTCTTTTTTATTTTTTCCCTTTTGATCTGTTTCTTTTTTCACAACTATGATTAATATGGAAATGTTTAACATGACAGGTCATGTATATCTTATATCAAATTGCCTATCATTTTCAGAAAAGGGGAGTGGAAAGCAAGAGAGAGAAAAATTTGAAACTCAAAATCTTGTAAAAATGAATGCTAAAGGGGTGGCTAGGTGACACAGTGGATACGCCACTAGTCCTGGAGTGAGGAGTACCTGAGTTCACATCTGGCCTCAGACACTTAATGGTTACCTAGCTGTGTGGCCTTGGACAAGCTACTTAACCCCATTTGCAAAACTTAAAAAAAAAAGAATGGTATAAATTATCTTGACATGTAATTGAGTAAAAATACTATTAAAAAAGGTTATCATCTTCTACTGCATCCTGAGCCATCATCAGGTATTTTTGTCACTTGATTCCAGCATTTTTAGAGAAGAAAGGGAGGATGATGACTTTACATAGTCCTGCCTCATTTAAATTCAATTCACTTGCAAGTCAAGGCATCACTTTCCTGATGTCATTAGTCTTCTTTAAGAATAAAGAATGAACAATACATGCCCCTCCCCTCCCCTATTCCACTCCTTTTTTACTCTTGAGCTCCATATCTGTCTCCTGCCTTTCACCCTACTTTCCCCCAAATCCTTCATAAACCAATCACACTCACCCAGACTTACCCTCTCAAAGTTCCTAGTTTCTCTCTAAAGCTTCTAGGGCTTATCTTTCTTGAAATCCTTGTGCCTACAGGGAAGGATAACATAAGCACTGACTCAAATGACAGAGAAAGAACAATAGCTATAAAATATTTATTTCTAATACTTGGAGTACACTTTCCAAATATATACATATATATCTACATATATATGTATATATATATATATATATATATGTATAATATGTGTATAAGTGTGTGTGTGTGTGTGTGTGTGTGTGTGTGTGTGTGTGTATAACAATGGAGGGAGTGGTCTCACAAGTAGTGAATTATGCTGTGTAGAGGAATATATGTGATCCAGGCAACTTACAACTTCAATTTTTCAATGTCCTCATGGCCTTTCCCTCCTAATGTTATTGGCTTGCTCAGCTAGTTTTCAAGTATGTGTTCATCCTCATGGTGCTACTAAGCCCCAAGCTAGTTCCCTCTCGCTGCCTTTCCTGGCTACTTTGTCTGTCAAGAAGTCTTCTTCCTAGAAGTTCCTTGCTCACTCAAGGGGCCCATCTCTCTAGATTACTGTCAATCTTGAGTATGTTTATTTATTCCCTTCTTACTTACTGGCTAAAGAGTTACTAAAAGATCAATATGGGTGGTAAGAAAGAATAATGCCATTTTTTTCTCTCAAGAACTTTCCTCTCTTAATATGTTTCCTTTATACTTTTGATTTGTATTATGAAAATGGCTCCTGAAGTCTCTCTGAAGATTTACTCAGGGATGTAGCTTCTTCTATCAAGGGGATTAACTCTTCTGATTCATTTGGTGAAAGGTGTTCATATTTCATAGGAACATCTTATTAAAACATTAACAGTTCATCACCTATGATTATATCAATGAATGGGGTTCCTCATTACACAAAGAATAAGACTTAGGGCTTCACATATCTAACAAGAAAGGTAACCAAATTTAAAGAGAAAAATATGGCTCCAACTGTAACACTTATGACACTGATATTATTTTAGAATGGTACAGTTTAGACAAAAGAAAAAGCATAGGTAAATAGGAGGGAAGGTTGGAATACCCTGTTTTCAGTAAGAACATATAGGTATGTAAGGACTTATAGAGAAGAGAATGATGGAAAATAATTAAAGAAAAATGGAAACAGGAATAGAAGTCATATTGTCAAAGAGTATTCTAAAGACCATCAAAACAGAATGAGGAGATAGTTGAGGAGTTTGAGAAAATCCTGGTTTAGGAACGGGATATGGGAATAATGAAGGACTTCAATTATCTAGATATATTCCAGATGTTGCTTTCTGGTCAAAACAGAGACACTAACAATTTCTTGCCTTACCTTTATAACAATTTTGTTTTTAAATGGTGTAGGAGGCAATAAACGGAACCATTATCTTACATCTGATTTTCACTAAGAGGAAGAATTTAGTTATTGGAGTTGTAAAGATCAGAATTAGGAGGTGATGGCAGTTTCATCTTGAAACTTGTGATAGAAAAGGAAAAGAAAGCTGAGCCTAGTCCAATATGAACCCTAAATTTACTACAGCAAATTTCAAAGGGTTCAGATAAAGGATAAAAAAAGAATTCTAAGGTCAAAGATGCTATAGAACATTATCTTATGAGAGATGGGAAATGATTATGAAATATGAATAACAGAGAAACAATTCCAATAAGGAGAAAAAGGCAAGAGATTTTGTGAGAGGTTAATAGTATGTACATGGAACTCACCCACCAAATTAAACTTTTAAAAGAACATACATAAAAGTAAAAGAAGGTAATTCATAAGGGATATAAAAGTATTACAAGGCCCTATAAAAACAATTTCAAGAATGCTAAAATTCAGATTGAACAATCAATCACTAAATGAGGATTTCTTAAGTAGTGCTATTTTCAAAGCACTGCTTTAGACCTGCAAGTGTAAAAACAAAAATAAAAAAAGAGACAACTGCCTTCCTTTAAGGAGATTATATTAAATTAGAGGTATATGCACACATGTACTCACAATGTACAAAATACATAACAGGTTTTTTTTTTCCTATGTGTAAGGGTTATTAGCAGTTGAGGGTGGATCTTTTTGATGGAGGTAATATTGGAGCTGACCTTTGAAGAAAGCTAGGGATTCTTAAAGGGTACAGATGAGTAAGTAATGAATTCTAGAATCAGGAGACAGCTTATATATTGACACAGATACTGGAAATAGAATCGTGTGTCATAAATAGAAGGTAATGCCATTTGACTGGACTATAGAGTGCAAGAATACAAGTAAGATATAAAGATAAATTGGAGCCAGGCTTAAGTAAAAAGAGAGTAGTTTGCATTTGAACAGGAACTCTAGGAATCTACTGAGTAGGGGAGAAACACATTTGTCCATTTACTTCAGGAATTATCAGAAATTTGTGTGTATGAGGAATTGAAAAGCAAATAGAATTAGGGAGTAAGAATAATTAGGAGGCTAATATATTAATTTAGACATTATATTGTAAAGGGCTGAACTGGAGACATGGGACTCGAAAAAAGTTGATGGACAAGAAGGTAATGTATACTGGCAGAATTACTGAAATTTAGCAAGTGGTTAGATCTATGGAAAGAGTGAGAGTGAGAAATAGACAATATCTGTAAAGTTGCCAATTAAAATGACTAGAGGGATGGTGGTGCCATGAAAAAAATAAGATAGTTCAGGAAGAAAGATAATTTCACTAGAATGAAAATAACTTTTGCTTTGAACATATTGAGTTTGAGATGTCTTTTGGGAATTTTGAATTAAATATAAAATAGCCATCCCAATTCCAGCAAAATTAAAAGTTTTGAAAGAAATTAGGGATTTTACATAGGTACGGGAATATTCTGCATAGACATAATAATTAGAAACTGATGTTCACTGAGAAAATATATAGAGAAGACAAAAGACAGTCTAGGATCTAATTTTGTAGTACACACATATTTAGGGAACAGGATATAGATGATTTTCTAGTGAAGGAGAGAAGTAAGAAGTAATCAGAGGGATAAGATAAGAATCAAGAGAGAACTGTGCTATGAAAACTCAGAGAGTCAAGAATATTCAGGATAAGGTAGTCAACAGTGTCAATTCCTGACAAAAAAATGAAGAAGGATGAGGATTGAGAAAAGAGTATTGGACTTAGAAGTTAAAGACTCATTGACAATTTTGGAAAAGGCAACATCAGTTGAGAATTTGGAAGGCAAATTACAATGAGAAAAATATATAGGATTATAATTTGTGGTTATGGTAGTGAAGGTATTTAAAAACATTAGGAAGAAACGAACTTTACTTTTAACAGGTAGCAGAGAATGAATCAGTAGCTAGGAAAAAAATGAAGATTGGGAAGGAGAAGGAGAATAGGTTGCAAGAGACCACTGGCCAATGAAGACAGAAGACCCAAATAATAATGGAAATAGAAGAATTTCCTTTGGTGCAGAGAAAAACCAACTTTTCTATGAATCTGGAATAAAGTAGTAGGGAATGGGGAGATGGTATCAAGGGTTTTAAGATGTACACTAAGGAAAGGATGATCATAACAGCATTGTGAGATGATCAGCTTTGATAGAATCAGCTCCTCTCAGCTGTTCAGAGAACTAGGACAACCATATAAGACGAGCTACAGACAATGGTATCCCCATCCAGAGGAAGAAAAACAGAACAAAACAGAACAAAATAACTTTTCAGAATCTGATGAACACTTTATAAAAATTATCTCTTATGTATCCGCTTCCTTTAATCCTAATTCCTCATACCAAAAATTACTAATTTGTAAGCATGTTTATAAAAATATGTATAAACAATGCTAATTTGATTGTTACCCGCTGAAGGGAGGTGGAAGGAAATTTTGTAACTTAAAAAGATACATGTGCATATGGATGAAACAAAAGAGAATTGTAGTTCATCTTGAATGGCCTCAATTTCATCAAAAAAATTATAAGTTGAAGCTCTCTGCTATCAGGGTGGGAGGCAGGGAAATGTTATTAAACATTTCAGGTGAAAAGATACTTAGAATTACTTTTTTATTTTTTTTTAGGTTTTTGCAAGGTAAATGGGGTTAAGTGACTTGCCCAAGGCCACAAAGCTAGGTAATTATTAAATGTCTGAGGCCTGATTTGAAGTCAAGTTCTCCTGACTCCAGGGACAGTGCTTTATCCACTGGGCAACCTAGCCACCCTTAGAATATTTTTTTTCAGAAGCCTAGTAGTCAATCAATCAGGGAGGAGCTAAAGAACCACTTAATGAAGTGCTTGCCCAAGTAAGGTAAATTTTAACTTTCTGGATACAAAGGAATTTGTTGTAGTTAGCCTGCTTGAAAAACTTTCTCCTGGACAGTTCCCAGGAGGAAGTGAATCATAGCAGAGGAGAGAAATGATGGACATAACTCAGGGTTGGTGTTTGATGGGGCATGAAAAGAGAAATGCCAAAGAGGCAAAAGATTCAGAAGAAGAGGTTAATCTAATGTTGAAGTGGTTAATCATGGAGTAAAGATCAGGAAGGAAACAATGTAAACCTGGACCAGGGGTGGTGGCCTGGGAGATCAGTGAAGGTAAAAGAGACTAGATATCATGAGGAAAAAAAAAAGATTAGCTCTAGGAAAAATGTGAGATGCAATGAGAGATGAAATAATCGAATACTATGGTCAGAAACAGAAATTTAACAAATTTTGATTGCTAAAGAGAAACATTTTGATGGTGATTTGAATACTATTTCTATTTGGCTAAGACAGCATGGAAGGTTAAGTCATGGGAGTTTAGGAAGCTGATGAATTTGGAGGACAAAATGAGTTTTATACTGGCAGGGATATTTATTAAGAAGAGAGGGACCTCAAAATATCTAAAAGTAATGTCTCCAGTCTTATAGGGCATGAGTGGAGAAGAAAATATCTTGGAAACAAGCTAACATTTTAACTCTTACTTTACATGTATGGTTTCTGCTCTATCAAAAAAAAATGTCCTTGATGTCTCATTCACCCCTTTCCTGACTTCTTTGTATGTTTTTTCTCCTTTTAGATTGTAAAATTGTTGAGGTTAGTTAACTGCTTTTATTTTTTATTAATTGCTTCCCAATCGCTTAGCACAGTATCTCGCAAGTTATAGATGCTTAAGAAATTTTTATTGTATTGAACTGGATTTCCTGGAAGAACTGAAGGAAAAGATAATCAGAGAAATTATATCTATGTAAAAGTTAGTATAAACAATTAAGCAGTATTCAGAAATTTTACAGTAAATACCTCTGGTATAGATCTCATTTATCAAATATTTGTTAATTATAGAACTGTGTAAAATTTATAAAAATAAGAGCAATTTCCCAGGCAGTTTTAAGAAGAGAAAATCAAAGCTACCTATTGTCATAAGAAAAAAAAGTACTCTAAATCACTATCGATTAGAGAAATGCATTTTAAAACAACTCTGAGGTAATACCTTACACTTACGAGAAATGACAAATATAGAGAGGAGAAGAGAAAACTGGGTAAACTAAGGAATTGTTAATGGAGTTGTTAACTGGTCCAACTAACTTGGAGAACAAAATAGAATTAATACCCAAAGGACAAGAAAACTAAGGATATCTTTTTCGAGCAATACCAACACTATGTCTGTATCCCAAAGGGATTAAAGAAAAAAAATGACTTATATGTACAAAAATATTCTTTTTTGAACTTTTTATAAATTCCCCACTTACATTTTTTTAAATTTAGCATCCGATTTTAAAAGTTTTTGAAATCCAAATTCTTTTCCTGTTTCCCCTCTTTGAGAAGACAAGTTATTTGATATAGCTTATATTTATACCTATGCAGTCATGAAAAATATATTTGTATATTAGACACATGAAAGGAAAAAACTATCACAAAAAGTCAAATAAAATAATAAAGAAATATTTAATTATATAATAATATTTTAATTATAATTATATAATATGCTTTGATCTGCTTTCAGTCTCCATCAGTTCTTTCTATGGAGGAGGACAGTAATTTTCATCATGTCCTTCATAATTGTCTTGGATAATGCCCAGTCATTCACACTTAATCATCATTCAATGTTGCTATAACTGTGTACATTGTTCTCCTAGTTCTTCTCATTTCACTTTGCATCACAGTTCATGTATTTCTTGATTTTTCTGATAGCATCTCGCTTACCATTTCTAATAGTACATATATTCCATCAGAGTCATATAGCATGGTTTGTTCAACCATTCTGCAATTTATGTACATGTCCTCAATTTCCAATAATTTAATGCCACTAAAAATGCTTCCCTATTTTAGTAATACAGGACATTTTCCTTTTTTTAAAAAAAATCTTTGGGATACAGAATTAAGTACTAAGAACTGGTATTGTTCAGTCAAAAGATATGTATGTTTTTATAACCCACTGGACATAGTACAAAATGCTCTGTAGAATGTTTCAATCAGTATGCAAGTTCACCAAAATGCATTGCAGTCTCCATTTTCCTATATCCTCTCCAAATTTATCATTTTTCCTTTTCTGGCATATTAGTAAATCTGATAAGTGTTAAGTAGCATTACAAAGTTGTTTTAATATTCATTTCTCTAATAAAATTTGATTTAGAATATTTTTTCAAAATAAATAACTGCTTCAACTGAAAAGTGCCTGTTCATTTCCTTTGAACATTTGTCATTTAGAGAATGGCTTTTACTTTTATCTGACTCAGCTCTTTTTTTCTTTTTTCTTTTTGTCCTTCATTCTTTTTTTTCTTTTAAATTTATTTTTTTATTCTCATTTTGTACAAATGTTTTTTTTTACATTAATAAAATATTCTTGTTTACAAGTAAACAAAATACCCCTCCTCCCCCATGAATATAGATACACTTGTTTAGGTGAAAAAAGTAAAGGGGAGAGAAAAAATTAAAATAAAAAATAATAATAGTAATAATTGTAGGTATGGCCAGGTGGTGCAATGGACGAAGCACCAGCTCTGGAGCCACGAGCACGGAGTCCATATCCAGCCTCGTAAACCCAACAATCACCCAGCCGTGTGACATGTGATGTGCAAACTACCTAATCCCCACTGCCCTGCAAAAAACAAAAAACAAAAAAAAAGAAAGAAAAAAAAGACCCAAAATAAAATAAAATAGTAATAATAGTAGGGGTGGCTGGGTGGCAGACAGAGCATTAGCCCTTGAGCCAGGAGCTGGCCCCAGACACCCAAAGATCACCCTGCTATGTGGCCCCAGGCAGGCCATCCAGCCCTACTTGCCCTGCACCCTCCCCCAAATAATCATAACAAAAAATGTGCTTGAGTCTTTGTTCCAACACCAACAACTCTGTCATGGGCGGATCTCATTCTTTATGATAAGTCCATCACAAAAGTTATTTCCGTATTTTTCCACTGTTGCCACTGCTGATCGCAACTCCCTCCTTTCTTATTTCTCCACTACCATGTACTCTATTTTCTCTCTCCTTTCACTATGACTCTGCTGTAGGGTTGCTGAGTGGCACAGCAGACAGATCCCTGGTCCTGGGGCCAAGAAGCTCTGAGCCCCCATACCACCCATTAGGCCCAGAATCCACCTGGCCCTGTGGTCCTGGCAAGCCTTCCATTCCCAGCCCCTTGCAAGAAGTAAGAAAGAAAATGTGTTATATCTGGCCACTCTCCCCCCATGTTCCATCCTCTCCTCCTTTATTCACATCCCCACCCCTTCCCCCTGCTCCCCCCCTCCTTCTTACTCCAGATGCCTATACCCCATTGAGTATATTTGCTGTTTCCTCTCCTAGCCATCTCTGATGAGAGCAAAGTTTCCCTCATTCCCCCTTGCCTCCCCCCTTCCATCTCATTGCAATAGCTCATTGTAATAAAAAAAATCTTATGTGAAATATCTTGGACTATTCCCCCTCTCCTTTTTCTTTCTCCCATTCCATTTCCCTTTTTTTCCTATTGACTCCATTTTTACACCATATTTTATCTTCGAATTCAGCTTTCTCCTGTGCTTCAACTATAAAAGCTCTCTCTACCTTCTCTATTAACTGAGAAGGTTCATATGAGTATTATCAGTGTCATTTTTCTATGCAGGAATACATGCAGTTCATCCTCATTAAGTCCCTCATATTTCCCCCCTCTCCTCCACTCTCCATGCTTCACCTAAGTCCTGTATCGGAAGATCAAACCTTCTGTTCAGCTCTGGCCATTCCAAAAGGAACCTTTGAAATTCCCCTGGTTCATTGAAAGTCCATCTTTTTCCCTGGAAGAGGACATTCAGCCTTGCTGGGTAGTTCATTCTTGGCTGCATTCTAAGCTCTCTTGCCTTTCAGTATATTGTATTCCAAGCCCTACGAGCTTCCAATGTAGCTGCTGCTAAGTCCTGTGTGATCCTGACTGCAGCTCCACGATATTTGAACTGTGTCCTTCTGGCTGCTTGTAATATTTTCTCTTTGACTTGGGAGTTCTGCAACTTGGCTATAATAATTCCTAGGGGTTGGGTTTTTGGGATCTCTTTCTCTGGGGGATCGGTAGATTCTCTCCATTTCTGTTTTGCTCTCTTCTTCTAGAATATCAGGGCAATTTTCCTGTAGTAATTCTTTGAAAATGATGTCAAGGCTCTTTTCCTGATCATGACTTTCAGGTATTCCAAGAATTTTTAAATTATCTTTCCTGAGTCTGTTTTCCATATCAGTTGTTTTTTCAATGAGATATTTCACATTTTCTTCTAATTTTTCATTTTTTTGGTTTTGAAGTATTGATTCCTGGTTTCTGTTAAATTCATCAATCTCCCTGAATTCTATTCTTTGTCTGAAGGATTTGTTCTCCTCAGAGAGTTTTCTTATCTCTTTTTCCATCTGGCCAATTTTGCTTTTTAAAGCATTCTTCTCCTCAATAACTTTTTGAACTGTTTCATCCATTTGACCTAAGCTGGTTTTTAGCATGCTATTTTCTTCAGCATTTTTTTGGATTTCCTTGACTAAGCTGCTGACTTCATTTTCATGTTTTTCCTGCATCTCTTTCCTTTCTTTTCCCAGTTTTTCTTCCAACTCCCTCATTTGATTTTCAAAGTCTTTTTTGAGCTCTATCATAGCCTGAGCCCAATTTCTGTTTTTCTTGGAGTCTTTAGATGCAGGAGCTTGTGCTTCCTCATCTTCAGACTGAGTATTTTGGTCCTTCTTGGGCTCATTTGCAAAATATTTCTCAATAGTCTTCTTTTTGTTTCTCTGCTTGCTCATTTTCCCAGCCTGGGCCTGGTTTGGGGTGTTTCTTGAGCTTTTGGGACACTACCACAAGGGTCTCAGTGTGTGTGGCTCTGTCCTCCCTCCTGGTCTGTGAATGACCATAAGTGCCCCTCTCTGCCTCAGGGCCGAGGTGGGGGTGGGGCTCTGCTGTTCTATGGGGGGGGGCCTGGACTGCGATCAGGATCTGAATGTGGTCAGACCCCCAGAGTCCTGTTTCAGGGGCAGAGGACAGAGCTCTGCAGTCTCTCTTCACTCCCCTCCCTCAGCTCAATGGGCTCATGCCCAGGGTGTTCCTGCTTACCAGCTCCGCCTGCTTCTGTTTCCTGGATATGGGCTGGGGAAAGACAGTGCTGCTTGCTGTGTGCCCTGAGGGCTGGGCTCCGCGTGCTCGCTCTGGCAGGAGGTCCCCTGCTGTTCCCCCACTTTGTGCCTGGTGCTCCTTGGGGTGCAGCTCAGGAGACTCCCTCGCTGCTGTAAGCTGAGACTCCCAGCGTCCTGGGGCTGCCTCCGGGAGGCTGAGGTTCTTTGGCTTTGGCGGGCCACCCCTCTGCCATGCAGCCTCTCCAACTCCGGGGAGCAGACCCTTTCTGCTCTTTTCCCGGTTACCCTGAAGTAGGAGAACTGCCTCACTGGGTCCCTTTGTGGCTTCTGTCTCTCGAAAGTTTAGTTAGAGTCCTTAGTTGATGAATTTTATCAGAGAGCTCCTAAGACTTGATCCCTTATTGTCCCCATCTTGGCTCCACACCCCTGTCCTGACTCAGCTCTTTATATATTTGAGAAATGAAGTTTTTTGTTTTTTGTTTTTTAGTTTTTGCAAGGCACTGGGGTTAAGTGGCTTGCCCAAGGGCACACAGCTAGGTAATTATTAAGTGTCTGAGGTTGGATTTGAACTCAGGTACTCCTGACTCCAGGGCTGGTGCTCTATCCACTGTACCACCTAGCCACCCCTAGAGAAATGGAGGTTTTTAACAGAAAAACTTGATGTAATTTTTTTCATGGTTATGATTACTTTGTCTTTCCTTCTATCTGGTTTGAGAATTAGAATAAACCTCAGTAGCCATTGCCTATAGGATCACAACTGTTATCTGATAGATTATCTTTAAAGATTTCTAAGAAAATAGAATTCACAACTTAGTCTAGACAATTCATCCTACTTTTGGAAAGTTCTTGTTAGGAATTATTTTGTTTGGTTTGTAACTTTGTTTTTTCTTTATTTCTGACATTAAGCCTAAATTTGCCTCTTTGCAACTTTTATCCATTGTTCCTGACTGTCCTTTCTGGAGACAAATGTAACAAGTCTAATTCTTCTTCCACATTATAGCCCTTAGAATATTAAAAGATAGCTATAGTATCTTCTCTGAGTCTTATATTTTGGACTCAAGACTCATCACTGTCTGGACATTCCAAATGAAAGAAGGGAAAAAAAAGGGAGTGTGTGTGTGTGTGTGTGTGTGTGTGTGTGTGTGTGTGTGTGTATTGAAGACCTGTTAATCTGTACAATCAAATTTAAACAAAAATAAAACAGCTCTTGTCATCTAGTATCTTACATTCTAAAGGGGGGGGCAATGATTTTGCTTGAAAATATTTGATGCTGAGTGGGAAAGGGGGAGCTAATACTACCTTCACCTTCCTGCTCTCATGACAGTCCCTGAAGCTTTTAAGTCTTCTGTATTTGTCAGAGTTCTTCCTGATAAGTGCTTTTCTCTGAAGTTTCTATTTTGCCCTCTGGTTCTAGGTCCTCTGAATTCAAATCAAGTGTTCATTAAACTACACCCTGCTAATTATTGTGACTGACTTCATCATAGGTTCAATGTTACGTTTTCAGTGATGGAGAACTACAGGTAGTTGCTCTCCACATTATAAAACTTGCTTCTCTAGTTCAGTTGGAACTGTGGTGACACTTTCCAGTAGATGGGTCTTGTCTTACACAAAATGGTAAAGTGGATAAAGTTTATTTTTTGGTATTTTTAAAATTTCTCTTTCCAGTTTTCCTACCTCTTTCTAGTACTTTACCTCTTCAAGTTGCTTGCTTTCTATTTCATTCCAGTGATGCCTCAATCAGTGTTTTTTTTTTTTTTTTTGTTTGATTGCTTTGTTTTTGCTTGTATCCATTGGGGAAGGATACTTATGGTGAAGAAACTTCTTCTGCTAATGTAGCTCATATACAGCGTGTGACTCTGAGACAATCATTTTCTAAAAGGTAGAATTGGAGCCTAATTATAAGTCCAGATATCTTTCCATTTTGTAATGCTCCATCAGGACTTAGCTCACAGTATACTCTTTCAGTTGTGTCACTTGATTATCTTAAGGTTCAAGGAGAAAAAGAAAAAGAAGGGAAGTGTAATTTGTACAATGCTTTACCATTTTCTTTGAGGTAAGTGATACAAAATTAATATTCCCATTTTACAAATGAGAGAATTGAGACAAATGAGAGATTAAGCCACTTGCTTATATCTAATCACATGGCTAATAAATGTTGAATCCTGGACCCTAGGCCATGTATTCTGATTCCAAGTTCAGAGCACTTTCCATAATGACTATCAGGTATTTGCATTTTAATGAAGTTCTCTTGAAGAGCTTCACATTTTTTTAAAGTCTCAAAGCAATAAATCTCTAATGAGAGAATTATAATGTGCTTGATATATAATGTAGAATTATACTAGAGCTGGGTGTGTGTGTGGGGGGGGAACTGGCAGCCCTAAAATCATATTAAGTTGCTATATGAACTCCAAAGTCTACCTGCTTATACATACATACATACATACATACACACACACACACACATATACAGACTGTGCTTTTCTAATGCTGTTGAAAATTAGCAATTAATTTGTCAGTTTATTTTTGACTTCTGAATTTTTTACCTTCTAGCAATGTGCAGTCTCATGAATTGGACAATTCATAAACACATACATGAATTAAAAAATATTTATTTTGGGACTATCACTATGCTGAACATTAGGAATATAAATACCAAAGGTAGATAAGTTTGACTTCAAGGAAAATAAATTAAAATGGGGGAGACCACACATATCGAGAGGTAATGGCCAGTGTGGGATATTTTGGTCTCAGGATCAGGGATAATCAATAGATTCATAGGTGAATAAGCACTGTCCATAAGCAATGGCAGTTTAGCTTGATTTGATATTATTTCACAAAAAAGAAAGAAAAAGGAATTTGTTTTCTGTATATCAGATGAAAGAATCTCACGAAGATGACTGGACTGGATGTTTGTATATGTATAATACACATTTATGTGTATTTATGAATATCCATATATCTATAAATGCATATATATGCATATGTAAATATGAAGGTATGAATACATATGTACACCCCCCCCTCTGTATATATATATATATATATATATATATATATATATATATATATAGCTGGAAGATATCTATATTTGTACCTATAGTCCCAGGTCTACTTGTTTCAAACCATAATGCATTAATATACAAAATATTTGCTTGAGAAACCTGACTGAAAATAGAACTTTCCTTATAATCCTTCTCATTCCCAACCCCAACTGCAAGTAAGAAGAATCCAAGATTTTTAAAGTTATAATTTACCTTGAATTTATAAAATCCTGCTTATTTCCTTACTTCATTTCCTTCCTTACTTTATATGTATGAATTTGAATAACAGGAATTTGAAGTTTCCTTCCTGGTTATTTTCCATATTTTTTCTTGCTTATTATCTTTTTTGGCATTAAAATCTGGTCTCTTCCTCAGTTGCTTTAGTTTGTATGGATGTGTCCATTATCTGAGGTATAATATATGTATACACTTAAGAAAGAAAGGAAATAAAACTGAACTCTGTTTCTAAACTGAGTCTGTAACTTATTGGTATATTTAAAGAAAGGCGAAAATGAAACTTTTAGACCTCAGAACTGATATTCTTAAACACTCCTTTCATATTCTACCATTTTATTTTTGCAATCATTTTTAAAATGTGAGTATCACGATGTTTAAAATTTTTGAGATTCATTGTTTCTGGATATTTAGTCATTTTATTAATATGCAATTTAATAAAAGAAGTTATTTGTACTTTTGAATGCCAAAGACCATAATGGCAGGAGGTCATTGTATGCTCTTAGAAAAAAATGGGTGATCCAGAAGGTAGCAACTAGTTTTGATTGGTTAATAATTAATGGGAAAAAATGAATATTACAATGAGAGACTGGACCTCTTCTGATGAAAGACTTGAGGTGTGTGTGTAATTTTGATTATGCCATTTACTTTTAAATTATCTCCCTCTTCCCCCACCTTGGACACTCTAATCATATAATTTATTCCCACCCAAACGTGAGTATAGCATGGGCTTCCCCATCTTAAATTCCTTGTAAGGTTGGATAGGGTTTGACAAGAGTTGGGGAGAAAGTTATTTTAATCTGCAGAGACTGAGCTTTAGAATAAGGACTTTAGGAAAAAAGGGAAAATTCTAGATTTCCTCAAATCATTGGTTTTTCATAATCATTTCCCTTATACACCTATAAAATTCTCATTCTTGGAGTTTTCTCAGTTTTAATTCATATGTGAACAGTCCATTCAACTGTGAGCCTCATTTATCTGAATGAAAAGTTCAATTGCTAAGACAGAGAATGCAAATTACAACAGAGTCTTCATCTTCAAATACTGTGGGCAAGAAAGAAAAACATCTATTAAAAATATTAATAGTATTCTGTTTGCCATGCCCAGTATTTGTTCAAATGTGATTAATTATGAATATAAATTATAAATAAAGTATAGAAATAAAATGTTCAATAATTTAGGGATTAAGAGTGAACAAAAATAATTTTGTTAGTCTGATAATGTTGAATTTAATTATAGAATGCTTAAAGAAGTGTACACAACTCACAATAAATATTTATTATGCAACAAAATGTGAGACAAAGAATATCTAAGAATGTAACAGTTTATCAAGTATAATTAGATTAAAAGCTTTTAATATTTGTGTAACTGAGGAGTAAAACTAGGGGAAAATAATTAAAAGAGTGCAACCTTCAGCACTTGAGGGTTTATGTGTTCACCAAATTGCATTTTTTATCATAGGAATAGGAAAATTCATAGTTATTTCTACCATATCATATTAGATTAACAGCATTTTTCCCTTTTTGATTTCTTCATAAAAGAGCTTGGGTCCTGAGAATATCAAATTTGTATTCTTCACTTAGTAAAACCAGATGCTACAAGGCTCATCAAAGTGGAAGGTGTGCCATTGCTTAAATGTGTCCTTTTTAAATTAGTGTATTGGCTCAGGTAATTGTTTATTTTTACTCATCTTTAATCCCTATTTACCAAAATTCTAGAATAAGGAGGTGCTCACAAGGAGCATTTTAGACTTTCAAGTTTTATTCTTCATTTCCCTCTAACACACTTGACCTTTGGCTTGCACACTTTCTGGTTGAAATTCCATTTAAATAGATGTGACTCATGATCTTCTTTTCCTTCCCAGTTTCAGATTTTTGGATACTGAGTATTTAAAGACAGGCTACTAGCCAAATGACATGGAGGACATTTAAGGATCAAGCTTGATCAGGAAGACACTCAATCCTTTAAGGTCATTTTCTGGTTTTAACCAAGTCACTAGATCTCTTCCTATGCTAGCAGTACATACTCTTTTCTATCTTAGTTTAAAGATCAGAGAAAATGTATTTTTTTCTCTATTTTATGCAAATAAGGAGTAGCCCTTAGGCTTTTGGCAAGTTGCCAATGTAGCCTGCACTTGGGTAAAGCAGGTCTTTTTGTATTTAATTCTTCTTTGTATGTGATAACAAGTTTTACAAGTTATTGTACTTATATAATTAATGAGCAGTTCATTGGTAGAAAGTGAAACACAATTGATTTCTTATTCTTCCTTTTATAAAGATCAAAGAGTGTATTTTTCATCCCCCATTATGAAGGCAGAGTGAAAGGAGAATAGGCCTCTGGGATTGTTATAATATCCTGTACAGGGCAATCTACTAGCTTCTTATTAGAAAAGACTTCTTATTCACGCAAAACATGAAAATCATTTTGTTGAGGTCCCTGATACTTTTCTTCCTCCCTGTAGTACCCAATAACAATCTAAGAACTATTCATTAACAGTATTAATTGTTTTAACTAATTAATTTTTATTAACTAATTATGTTGCTTCTTTTTCTACTAAAACCGTCTTTCAGACTAAGTATATTTGCCTTTTTATTACTTTTGTTTTCCTTAGATACTAGTAGAATTATTTACTTATTAGCTATGTAATCCTGGAAAACTTCCCTGAGACTGTTTCATCGATTCAAATTAGGATAAAAATATTTGTCTTTCTTACTTTATAGGAGTGTTGTGAGGAGGCTGCTTTGTAAAACGCAAAACACTATGCAAATGTGAGTTATTTTTAATAATATTTGCCCACCTTCTTTCTTCTGGATGTCTCTGATCTATAAATTTAATTAACAAGTTATACTTTTTGTGAAGGGCAAAAGAAGGGGAAAATCTCTTACCATAAATAAAAGAAACTTTTTATTAATTTATAAAATGAAAACGTCATACTGTTTATTGTTTGAATGACACTTCTATTCTTTGATGAGCATTAGAGTTTTCTTGATTTGGAAAACTTAAGTTTTAGGTTTGACAATCCAATAGAAAACAGATCAATGTCAAGAACCTCTAACTACTGAGGAATTAAACAGTAGCAGAATAATTGAACAGTGCTCAGCTGCCATATCTCTGTAGCACAGTCTTGGCTCTTCCTCCCAACTCATGTTTACACAAGAAGAGGAACATGTCCCAGAAGGCATCAAGGTTCTAAGGGCTTAGAGTGTTTTTTTCCTAATGCTATCTCTTATGTATTTCTAACTAATATGTTGTGATAAGTATCAATTAAACAGCAAACTGACAAAATGAATAGAATACTAGACCTGAAATCAATAAGAGCCAAGTTCAAATCCTGACTCAGACATTTACTAGGCAGTGTGACCCTGGGGTAGTCCTAACCTCTGTCTGCCTTGGTTTCCTCATCTGTGAAACAGAAGTAATTATAGCACTTATCCAATAGACTTGTTATGAGGATATTATAAGATAATATTTGTAAAGTACATTGGAAACCTGAAAGTATTCTATAAATGCTAGTCATTCTTATTTAGCATTATCCCAATAACAATTGACAAATTAAAATCAATAAGCTTAAATTAAGGGGTGTTGTAGAAAGTATAATTACTTCCTCAAATCCCCTTCCCTTAAAGTCTAGGTTCCATTCTTTTACAAGTACATAAAGATTCCAGAGGTCAATAGATTCCAACATGAAAGATGTGGCAATGAAATAATTTAAAGCTTCTGGTTTTCCCAAATCATTTTCCTCTATTTCTCATGAAGTTCCCTTGAGTGGTGTACAATTCCCTTTTGGGTCTGAGGGAACCGAACTTTGTAGATTGTAACGCTAGCTTTCTTCAGTGTCTCTAATATTTTTTACTCCTAAGATGAATGTTACCATTATCCACAGTTGTTCTGAGACAGTTGAACTATCTCTGATGGGAAATCCAAGTTTTGCAGACTTTTGATCGTTGGAAAGGAGTTCTGAAAAAGAATAGGTGAGGAAAGAGATTCTCTTTGTGTTCCCCAATCCAAGAAAATTCTTCTTCAGAGCTTGGCTGGAACTGCTCTACCACTAGACTTGACCTGTTTATAGAATCATAGATCCCAAGCTGGCTTGTTTTTATCCAAGCTACACAGTGGGTGACTGAGGTTTTTCAACCAAATGCCAGCATTTTTCCTCTACGGTATCACATCACTTCATACAAAGACCTTTAATTTGGTTGTTTGAATCTAGTTTATATCTTTGATTAATTCAACAAGAGTGTCTAGAATTTTTCACACCTAGTTTGCACATTTGATTGATTTGTTGATTCAATGAGAAGTATAGGGCTTCTGTAGTTAAAATAAATTGCTTATTTTATGTTTCTTTCTTTTTTAAGATTGAAAGTATAGTGTACGGAGTGTACATCTTTACTTTGCTGGAATTGTAAATAAAAAGAAATATTATCTATTGGAAGGTATAATGCTCTATGTTTATATTTTGTTTCCTGCTTTGGTAAGTATGTATGTATGTATATAGGTGAATTAAATGCCTTTAGCACTTATTAGAATCACAGTTAATGCCATTGAGGTCTCTCAGATTTAAGGATTTCTTTTTTTCCCCTGTTTTGAAAATTCAGTGGGAAAGACTTTAAATTTGAGTCAGAGAGAGAGGTTACCTATCATTTTCAGACTTCAGACATAATAACAGAAGATGAGCTAATAAAGTCGATGAAGTATAAATAGTATCATAGATTTAGATCTGGTAAGGACCTTCAAAAACTTCTATCCCAATGATTCCCATTTAATAGTTCCTGAACTTCTAAGAGATTTCAAAGGATTTATCCTAAAAAAATTCTTTATAATATCATCTTAAATAGCAAATGATTGTTGAATTATTTCAAAAATACAATTTTACTCTGAAAGCAAGCATGTACATAGTTGAAACACTTTAGATTTGTTCTGCAGAGATTCGTGACACCTTCTGATCAGATACAAAATGATTTAGATGTTTGTGCATTGTTTATATCAAATTCTGATGGCAATATGTTTTTGCAGATTTTCAACATGTGATCAAATAGTCATAACCTCACAAGAGCATTCTGGGACAAGCCAATTCCCAGGTGAATGGTCAGTTCTCATTTATGTTCTGTTTGCTGCACCAGAGTAGTTCCTCTCTGGTCTTCTGTGTTCTTACAAAATTACTTATATATTTATGTGATTGAGAAACTATGACAACATTGTTGTAGCACAAATATCAGGCTGTTTGAAAAATAATTATCTCTGGGCATGTACATTATAGGTCATCTTGAGGTACTGAATTTTTGACGATAAATGTTCTCCCCCGCCTTTTATTTTTTTGTCAAGGCAGTGGGGTGAAGTGATTTGCCCAAGGTCACACAGCTAGGTTTTTAAGTATATGAGGCCATATTTTAACTCAGGTCCTCTTGACTCCAGGGTGGGTACTCTATCCACTGCACCACTTCATTGCCCCAATGTTCTTTCCTTTTAAAAAAAATCTCTTTGGAATGCAGGTTAAGTAGAGGTATTGTCAGATTAAAGGGTATACAGAGTTTGATAGCTCTTTGGGCAGAGTTGCAAATTGCTGTCCAGAATGGATGAATCACTTCACAACTCCACCAGCAATGTATCAGTGTTCCAATTTTCCTACATTGTCTCCAACATTTAGCATTTTCTTTTTCTGTCATATTACTTAATTTTATATGATCAGCATTTTTAAATTTTCATTTCTATAATAAATATTGACATAAAGCATTTTTTTAGGTTTTTGCAAGGCAAATGGGGTTAAGTGGCTTGCCCAAAGCTACACAGCTAGGTAATTATTAAGTGTCTGGGACTAGATTTGAACCCAGGTACTCCTGACTCCAAGGCTGGTGCTTTATCCACTATGCCACCTAGCCACCCCCTAAAGCATTTTTTTTTTCAGATGACTAGAGATAGCTTTTATTTCTTTATCTGAAAACTACTTGTTCATACCCTTTGAGCATTTATCAATTGGGGAACACATTCCTTTAAAAGCAGCATGGTATAGTGGAGAAAGTGTCTTAGAATCAGAAGTATTGGCATTGAATCCCATCAGAAATACTAGCTATGTGACTTTGGCTGAGGCATTTTGTCTTCCTGTGCCTCAGTTTCCTCATCTGTGATATGAGGAGAGTTCACCAGTTGACTTCCAGTCTTTCAGTTCAGAGATGCATTGCTGCTTGTTTTTTCTTATTCCAAAACTTCAATGCAAAAGTCAGTGAGCAAATGTGACTTTCATATAAATGTTAACCAATTAATTTTAAAGTCTATAGCATCATTTCATATACATACCAGCACTGACATATGTTGACTCTAAGCAAGAGTTCCCAGCATGTTTATTGGTACACGAATTAATCTCTTAGGCCAAGGACCATTTGCTAAAAGCCCTCTGATCTCCCCTCCTCCTCACCTAACATCACTTAGACATCTTCCAAATTATTTCCTCCTCTCCTTTGGATGAAGAGATGATCCTTCCCCTTTCTTTTAATAATTTTTTTTATTAAATTTATTTATTTATTTTCACCCATATGCACATGTAAATTTTTAAGTAACAAAATTTCCTTCCACTTTCCCTTCCCACCTCCCTCCCCTCAATGGCAAACAGTCAAGTTAGCATTGTACATACATATTTTTAATAAACATGTTTACTGATTCCCATTTTTGGTATGAGGAATTAGGATTAAGGGAAAGAGATACATAAGAGATAATTTTTATAAAGTATTTCACCAGCTGAAGGGGTTTTTTTTTGAGTGTGTTTTATTTTGTTTTGTTTTTCTTATTCTGAATAGGGATTTTATAGAACATAGCTGGTCCATTACAGTTGTCCTGATGAGAGGAGCTGCTTCCATCAAGTTGTTCATCTCACAATGTTGTTGCTGATGTGTACATTGTTCTCTTGGTTGCTTCTCCTTTCCAAAAGCAAATCCTTCTACAAGCATACTGAACACCATCCCTTATCTTCTTCAGAAGATTTCCTCTCATTTTTCATCTATTTACTAGTTTCTCCCATATTAACTACAAACACACAATTATCTCTGCTATCTTAAAAAAAAATCCCCCAAAATACCCTTCAAAAGTCACTTGCTTGATACTACCATTCCTGTTAGTTATTATAATCTATCGTTCCCTTCTCAGATAAATTTTTTGATAAAGCCAGTGCTATGTGGCATTTTCATTTCTCTCAATGATTCCTAACCCCTCTGCCATCTTGCTTCCAACTTTATCATTCAAAAGCAACCTATCCCCGCCAAAGTTACCAATAATATCTTAATTGACAAGTTTTAAAGCATTTTCTCAGATTCCATCTGTCTTGACCTTTCAGTAGTTTTTGATGACACTATTCTCTTCTGGTTTCATTCTTGACATCCTTTACTGAATCTTCATCCAGATCATTCTTATTAACTCATAGATATCTATCTCTCTTGATTATCTTAGCATATATAGTAGGTTGAATCATCATTTCTATGCATATAGTTTCCTGTTCCCATATACCCAGCCTATTCTTTCTTATTTGATGAAATGCTTTTTTTGATATGTTAAATCAAAAATCCAATAGGCATCTCAAACTCATCATATCCAAAACATCACTCTCTCTCTGTTATCCTTTTATCCTCACCTCTTCTTCACTTTCTTCCTCCTCTTGAAAACATCACCCTCTTCTTGCTACTTGGTCTCACAGCCTCAGTACTATCCCTAAATCTTCACTCAAACTCAAAAATTTCCATTATGTTGTTGAATATTGTCCTTTCTACCTTCAAAATATCTCTCAAATTCACTTTCCTCCTCTCACATAACTGAACATGTCAAACTGGATACATAGAAATCTTCAATTAAATGAACTCAATCATACAAGATAAAAGCTCAGCATTGAGGATCCACTCTAAATCTTAGAGATGATTTCATTATTTTCCCAATTCATGCATTTTACATTCTTCTATAATTGGTCTGTTTATTTTTGGTTAATCTCATCCTATCCTATCTCCTTGAATTCAGGCAGATCATTCCCACTTGCTTCTTTTCATTTATTTATTTATTTGTTTGTTTGTTTGTTAATTAATTCATTAACTTATTCTTATTTTGTACAAATGATGTTTTCTATACATTACTAAAATATTCTTGTTTAAGAGTAAACATAATACCCCCTCCCCCCAAGAAAATATAGACCTGCACAAGCAATAAAGGGGAGAGAAAAAAATAATTTAAAACAATAATAATAATAATAATAATGTATGGCCAGATGGTGCAGTGGACGGAGCACCAGCCCTGGAGCCAGGAGCATCCGAACCCAAATCTGGCCCTAGACACCCAACAATGACCCAGCTGTGTGACCCCATGCAAGCCACCCCAAACCCATTGCCCTACAAAAAAAACCAAAAAATGAAAAAAATAGACCCAAAATAAAATAAAATGGTAATAATAATAGTAGGGGTGGCTGGGTGGCAGACAGATTACTAGCCCTTGAGCCAGGAGCACCCAGGTCCAAATCCGGCCTCAGGCACCCAATAATCACCCAGCTGTGTGGCCCCAGGCAGGCCACCCAGTCCCATTTGCCCTGAAACACCCCCCCAGAAAATAATGATAATAATAATTATTATTATTATTATTATTTTAATAAATAAAAATGTGCTTCAGTCTATGTCCTAACACCACATGCTCTGTCATGGGTGGATGACATTCTTTAGGATAATTCCATCACAAAAGTTATTTCCATATTTTTACACCATTGCCATTGCTGATTGCAACTCCATCCATTCATACTTCTCTACTATGATGAGCTATATTTTCTCCCTCCTTTCACTCTGTCTCTCCTGTAGGGTAGTTGAGTGGTACAGCAGACAGATCCCTGGTCCTGGGGCAGAGAGGTCCTGAACCCACATACCACCCCCTTACCCAGCATCCACCCAGCCCTATGGTCCTGGGCAGGCCATCCAAACCCAGCCCCTTGCAAGAAGTAAAAAAGAAAATGTGTTATATCTGACCATTCTCCTCCCATGGTCCATCCTCTGCTCCATCACTCACATCCCCCCCCTTCCCCATCCCCCTTCTCTCCTTATTACTACAGATGTCTATACTCCACTGAGTATATATGCTGTTTTCTCTCCTAGCCACCTCTGATGAGAGCAAAGATTCTCTCATTCCCCCTCACTTTGCCCTCTTCCATATCATTGCAATAGCTCATTTTAATAAAGAAAAAACTTATTATGTGAAATATCTTAGCCTATTCCTCCTCTCCTTTTTCTTTCTCCCATTACATTTCCCTTTTTTCTATTGACTCCATTTTCACACCATAATATATCTTCAAATTCAGTTTTCTCCTGTGCTTCATCTATAAAAGGACCTTCTACCTGCTCTATTAAATGAGGATGTTCATATGAGTATTACAAGTGTCATTTTTCTATACAGGAATACATGTAGTTCATCATCACTAAGTCCTTCATATTTCCCTCTTCTCCTCCACTCTCTATGCTTCACCTGAGTCCTGCATTTGAAGATTAAACCTTCTGTTCAGCTCTGGCTATTCCAACAGGAACATTTGAAATTCCCCTGGTTTGTTGAAAGTTCATCTTTTTTCTCCTGGAAAAGGACATTCAGTGTTGCTGGGTAGTTGATTCTTGGTTGCATTCTAAGCTCTTTTGCCTGCCAGAATATTATATTCCAAGCCCTATGAGCTTTTAATGTAGTTGCTGCTAAGTCCTGTGTGATCTTGCCTGCAGCTCTACAGTATTTGAATTGTGTCCTTCTGTCTGCTTGTAATTTTCTCTTTGACTTGGGAGTTCTGGAACTTGGCTATAACATTCCTGGGGGTTGGTTTTTTGGATCTCTTTCTCAGGGAGATCGGTGGATTCTCTCCATTTCTATTTTGCCCTCTGCTTCTAGGATATCAGGGCAATTTTGTTGTAACAATTCTTTGAAAATGATGTTAAGGCTCTTTTCATGCTCATGACTTTCAAGTATTCCAATAATTTTTAAATTATCTTTCCTAAATCTGTTTTCCATACCAGTTGTTTTTTCAATGAGATGTTTCACATTTTCTTCTAATTTTTCATTCTTTTGGTTTTGAAGTATTGAGTCCTGATTTCTAATAAAATCAGCAATCTTCCTGAGTTCTATTCTTTGACTGAAGGATTTGTTTTCCTCAGAGAGCTTTCTTATCTTCTTTTCCATTGGGCCAATTCTGCTTTTTAAAGCATTCTTCCCCTCAATAACTTTTTGAACTGTTTTATCCATTTTACCTATGCTTGTTTTTAACATGTTATTTTCTTCAGCATTTTGTTGGATCTCCTTGACCAGGCTGCTGCCATAATTTTCATGTTTTTCCTGCATCTCTCTCATTTCTTTTCCCATTTTTTCCTGTATCTCCCTCATTTGATTTTTTTTAATTAATTTTTATTAAAGATATTATTTGAGTTTTACAATTTTACCCTCAATCTCACTCCCCCTCCATGGAAAGCAATCTGTCAGTCTTTACTTTGTTTCCATGTTGTTCCTTGATCCAAATTGGGTGTGATGAGAGAGAAATCATATCCTTAGAGAAGAGACAAGAATTCTAAGAGGTAACAAGATCAGACAATAAGTTATCTGTTTTGTCCTAAATTAAGGGGAATAGTCCTTGAACTTTGTTCAAACTCCACAGCTCCTTAACTGGATACAGATGGCACTGTTCTTTGCAGACAGCCCAAAATTGCTCTAGATTGTTGCACTGATGGAATGAGCAAGTCCTTTAAGGATGATCATCACCCCCATGGTTAGGACATACAGTGTTTTTCTGGTTCTGCTCATCTCACTCAGCATAAGTTCATGCAAATCCCTCTAGGCTTCCCTGAAATCCCATCCCTCCTGGTTTCTAATAGAACAAAAGTATTCCATGATATACATATACTATAGTTTGCTAAGTCATTCCCCATTTGAAGGACATATACTTGATTTCCAATTCTTTACCACTGCAAACAAGGCTGCTATAAATATCTTTGTACAAGTAATGTTTTACCCTTTTTCTTGATCTCTTCAGGATATAGACCCAGTAGTGGTATTGCTGGATCAAATGGTATGCACATGTTTGTTGCCCTTTGGGCATAGTTCCAAATAGCTCTCCAGAAAGGTTGGATGAGCTCACAGCTCCACCAACAGTGTAATAGTGTCCCAGATTTCCCACAACCCTTCCAACAATGATCATTATCCTTTCTGGTCATATTGGCCAATCTGAGAGGTGTGAGGTGGTACCTCAGAGAAGCTTTAATTTGCATTTCTCTAATAATCAATGATTTAGAGCATTTTTTTCATATGGCTATGAATTGCTTTGATCTCCTCATCTGTAAATTGCTTTGCATATCCTTTGACCATTTGTCAATTGGGGAATGGCTTTTTGTTTTAAAAATATCACTCAGTTCTCTGTACATTTTAGAAATGAGTCCTTTGTCAGAATCATTAGTTGAAAAGATTGTTTCCCAATTTACTACATTTCTTTTGATCTTGGTTACAGTGGTTTTATCTGTGCAAAAGCTTTTTGATTTAATGTGATTGAAATCATCTAATTGGTTTTTGGTGATGTTCTCCAACTCTTCCTTAGTCATAAACTGCTCCCCTTTCCATAGATCTGACAGGTAGACTAGTCCTTGATCTTCTAATTTGCTTATAGTATTGTTTTTTATGTCTAAGTCCTGTAACCATTTGGATCTTATCTTGGTAAATGGTGTGAGGTGTTGGTCTAATCTAAGTTTCTTCCATACTAACTTCCAATTATCCCAGCAGTTTTATCAAAGATGGAGTTTTTATCCCAATGGCTGGACTCTTTGGGTTTATCAAACAGCAGATTACTATAATCATCTCCTGCTTTTACACCTAGTCAGTTCCACTGGTCCACCACTCTCTTAGCCAATACCAAACAGTTTTGATGAGTGATGCCTTATAATATAATTTTAGATCAGGTAGGGCTAAGCCACCTTCTTTTGCACTTTTTTTTCATTAAGCTCCTGGCAATTCTTGACTTTTTATTTCTCCATATGAATTTACTTACATTTTTTCTAACTCATTAAAGTAATTTTTTTTTTGGAATTTTGATTGGTAGGGCACTAAAAAGGTAGGTTATTTTTGGTAGAATTGTCATTTTTATCATATTAGCTCTACCTCTCCATGAGCAGTTGATATTTCCCAAATATTTAAATCTGATTTAATTTGGGTGAGAAGTGTTTTATAATTGTTTTCAAAAAAGTTTCTGAGTTTGTCTCAGCAAATGGACTCCCAAGTATTTTATATTGTCTGAGGTTACTTGGAATGGGATTTCTCTTTCTAGCTCTTCCTGCTGTATCTTGCTAGACATATATAGAAAAGTTTAGGATTTATAAGGGTTTATTTTATATCCTGCAACTCTGCTAAAATTGCTAATTGTTTCCAGTAGTTTTTCAGATGATTTCTTGGTAGTCTCTAGGTAGACCATCATGTCATCTGCAAAGAGTGAGAGTTTTGTCTCTTCCTTCCCAATTCTAATTCCTTCAATTTCATTTTCTTCTCTAATTGCTGATGCTAACATTTCTAATACAATATTGAATAGTAGTGGTGATAATGGGCACCATTGTTTCACCCCTGATCTTATTGAGAATGCCTCTAGCCTCTCCCCATTGAATATAGTGCTTGTTGATGGTTTCAGATAGATACTGCTAATTATTTTAAGGAACAATTGATTTATTCTTACATTTTTCTGGTGTTTTTAATAGGAATGGGGGCTGCATTTTGTCAAAAGCTTCTTCAGCATCTATAGATATGATCATATGATTTCTTATATATTTGTTGTTGATATAATTGATTATACTAACAGTTTTCCTAATATTGAACCAACCCTGCATTCCTGAAATAAATCCTACTTGTTCATAATGTATTATCCTGGTGATAACTTGTTGTAATCATTTTGCTAAGATTTTATTTAAGATATTTGCATCTATATTCATCAGTGAAATAGGTCTACAATTTTCTTTCTCTGTTTTAACTCTTCCTGGTTTAGGTAACAGCACCATATTGGTTTCATAGAAAGAGTTAGGCAGAGTTCCATCTTTCCCTATTTTTCCAGAGTTTATACAGAATTAGACTCAATTGTTCCTTAAATGTTTGGTAGAATTCGCTTGTGAATCCATCAGGCCCTGGAGATTTTTTTTTAGGGAGTTCAGTGATGGCTTGTTGAATTTCTTTTTCTGAGATAGGGTTGTTTATGTATTTAATCTCTTCTTCATTTAACTTGGGACACTTATATGTTTGTAAATATTCATCCATTTCACTTAGATTATTAAATTTATTGGCATAGAGTTGGGCAAAACAATTTCAAATTATTACTTTAATTTCCTCCTCATTGGTGGTGAGTTCACCTTTTGCCTTTATGATACTAGTGATTTGGTTTTCTTCTTTCTTTTTTTTAATCAAATTGACCAGATGTTTATCAATTTTATTGGTTTTTTCATAATACTAACTTTTGGTTTTATTTATTAATTCAACAGTTTTTTTTTTTGCTACAATGTCTAATTTCTCCAACCATCTATTTAGCTCCTTAACTTCTTTCTTGTTTATTTTAGGATTCGATTTATCTAGATCTGAAAGTGGCAGGTTGAGGTTTCCCACTAGTAGAATTTTGCTCTCTATGTCTTCCTGTAGTTCTTTCAGCTTCTCCTCTATGAATTTGGGTGCTGTCCCAATGGGGGCATATATATTCAGTATTGAAATGACTTTATTGTCTATGGTACCTTTTAGGAGGATAACGTTTCCTTCCTTATCTCTTTTAATAATATTTTTTTTTCCTGCTGCTGCTTTGTCTGAGATAAGGATTGCTACCCCTGCTTTTTTTTTAGCTCAGCTGAAGCAAAACATATTTTGCTCCAACCTTTTACCTTTATTGTATATATATATATATATATATATATATATATATATATATATATATATATATATATATATATATATCTGCTTCAAATGAGTTTCTTGTAAGCAGCATATTGTAGGATTCTGGTTTTTAATGCACTGTGCTATTTGCTTACATTTTAAGGGAGAGTTCATCCCATTCACATTCAAGGTATGATTACTAATTCTTTATTGCCCTCTGTGCTTTCTTCCCTACGTTTGTATTTTTCCCCCTTTTACCTCCCTTTATCCTTATTCCACAGTATTTTGTTTCTGAGTACCACCCCCTTCAGTGTGTTTGCACTCCTATATCACCCCTCCTCTTTCTTTCCCCCTTCCCTTTTTCTTTTTTCCCTTCCGTTCCTTTTGTTATTTCCCCCTTTTCCCCCACTCCCCTTCCCTTTCTCCATCCCCCCTCCCCTTTTCCCATTTTAATGCTTGAAAGGTTAGATCTTTTATAAGTTAACTGAGTATGTGTAGGTTGACTTTAAGCCAAGTCTGACGAGAAGAAGATTCAGGTGCTTCTCCTCTGCTCCCTTCTTCCCCCCTATTACCATAGGTTTTTTGTACCTCTTAGTGTAATGAGATTTGTCCCATTCAATCCCCTCACTCCTCCCGTCTAATTCCTGTCCCCCTTTTTAAGGAGGCAGTGTTTTTTAGATCATTCTATCTAAGTCAAAGAAAATTCTGAGTGTCTGTGCCTTCTAGTTCGGTATATTCTATCGAATAGAATCAAAATTCCTGAGAGTTATTAGAGTCTTTCTCCCAAGTAGGGTTAAAGTCAGTTACATGTGTTTAGATAGCAGTCTCATGGATAGGTCATTAATGTCCATCATTTCTGGCTAGATATATTCTCTCTGCTAGAGTTACAATTCTTAAGATTTATGAGAATCTTTTTTCCCCCCATGCTGGGATATTGCCAGTTTCAACTTACTGGATACCATTTTTTTCCTGTTATCGCCCCCCCCCCTTTTTTTTTACCTTTTCATGTGTCTCTTGAACCTCCTGCTTGATGTCCAAATTTTTTGTTTAGCTCTGGTATTTTCATCAGAAATTTTTGGAATTCTTCCATTTCATTAAATGTTGATCTTTTTCCCTGGAAGAGAAGGCTCAGCTTGCGGGAAAGTAGATTCTTGGCTGCATTCCAAGCTCCATTGCTCTTCAAAATATCTCATTCCAGGCTCTTCGATCCCTTAATGTTGATGCAGCCAGGTCCTGGGTAATCCTTACTGTGGCTCCTTGATATTTAAATTGTTTCTTTCTGGCTGCTTGCAGGATTTTTCTTTTATCTGATAGTTCTAGAGTTTGGCCACAACACTGCTTGGTGTTTTCATCTTAGGATCTTTTTCTGGTGGGGATCGATGTACTCTTTCAATAACTACTTTGCCCTCCGATTCCATGATATGGGGGCAGTTTTCCATCACTAGATCCTGTAATATTAAGTCCAGGCTTTTTTTCTCTTCAATGTTTTCAGGAAGTCCTATAATTTTCAGGTTGCCCCTTCTTGATCTATTCTCGAGTTCAGTGGTTTTGTTGATGAGGTATTTTACATTTGCTTCTATTTTTTCTATTTTTTGATTTTGTCTAACTGACTCTTACTGTCTCATGGAGTCATTGGTTTCTGTAGACTCAATTCTTGTTTTTGGGAAGGAGTTTTCTTCATTTCTTCATTCTTCACTCCTTTTCCAATTGGTCAATTCCACTTTTGAAAGAGCTTTCCATTTGACCAATTGAGGTTTTGAGAGAATTATTTTGTTTTTTCATTTGTCCAATTGAGGATCCGTGAGAATTATTCTCATTTTGTAATTGTCCAATTGATGATCTGAGAGATTTATTCTCCTTTTGTATTTGTCCAATTGTACTTTCTAAGGTTTTGTTTTCTTGTTGCGAGATACTAATTGTCTCTCCCAAATTTTTAAGCTCCTTCCTTATTTCTTCAAGGAAGTCTTTCTGTGCTGAAGGCTAGATTGTACTCTTCTCAGAGGTTCTAGGTCTTTCTGAGTTAGGGTCATTCCCTTCCATGAATTTTTCTATGGATCCACCTTTCTGCTGACCCTTCTTCATTTTGCTAAGACCTTGAGATGAGGAGGGGCTGGTTCACAGGGGCTTGGGATCGCTAAAGTCTTTACTCACTGAGTGTAGTTTCTCTGGATGGCCAGTAGGAGGTATTGGTTGCTTTCTCTGGAGTGTCTGTGACCTTGATTGATGCCTTCTCCCTTTGCTTGAAGGGAGAAGTTGGAGCTATTGAATTCTTTTGCCTTCAATAAATGATGCTCATTACCCTGGCCTAAGGTCATTCCTCAGTTGGGCTGGTTCTTCTGCTCACATACCTGGGCCTAAGGCAGAAGTATTTGCATTTGTTTGTTCAGGAAGAGGTCTGAGCTGTAATGGGACTCAGAATTCCTCAGACCAGAGGATCCCAGGGATGGTGTCCACAGCTTTCCTGCACCGGAACTCTCCCCCCAGCCCGGTCCGCAGGCTCCTGGGGGACAGCACCAACACCAGTGCCTCTACTCCCTAGTTGACTCAAGCCCCTGCTGTCTAGCCCCACTGCTGATCCAGCAGGTCCAGCTCTCAGGCCCTCAGACTCCAGGCTCCAATTCAGCTGTTAATCTGGTTGATCTGGGGCTGATCCTTCCTCTGAGTCCAGACTCACCCGCCAGAATTCGGCCAGTGCTGCTGCTTGAGACAAATCCTGGGGTAGATTTTCTTTCTCCAGGCTTTTCTTTGTGGGTTTTGTGGGTCAGACTTCTTTTAAGAGGTTTGTTTCATGTGATAGATGAGGAAGAGATCGGGAGACTTTAGAACTATGCCTGTCTTCTCTCTGCCATCTTGGCTGGAAGTGTCCCTCACTTGATTTTCTATCATGGCCTGAGCCAAATTCTGTTTTTTTCTTGGAGTCTTTAGATGCAGGAGCTTGTACCTCCTTATTTTCAGACTGAGTGTTTTGATCCTTCTTGGCATCACAGGCAAAGCATTTCTCAATGGTGTTCTTTGTTCTCTGCTTACTCATTTTCCCAGACTGAGCCTGGTTTTGGGGTGCTTCCTGAGCTTTTGGAATACCCCCACAAGGATCTCAGTGTGTGAGGCTCTGTCCTCCCTCCTGGTCTGTGAATGATCATAAGTGCCCCACTGTGCAACTGGGCTGAGATGGGGGAGGTACTACTTTTCTGTGGCTGGGCCTAGACTGCGATCAGGTTCTGAATGTGGTCAGAGACCCAGAGTCCAGTTCTAGGGACAGAGGACAGAGCTCAGCAGTCTCTCTTCACTCCCCTCCCTAGGTTCAGCTGGCTCATGCCCTGGGGGCTCCTGCTTACTATCTCTGCCTGCTTTTGTTTCCTGGATCTGGGCTGCTGAGTCGACACTGCTTGCTGTGTGCCCTGAGGGTTGGACTTCACGTGCTTGCTCTGGCAGATGTCCCCCGCTGTTCCCCCCAATTTGTGCTTGGTGCCCCCTCCCCAGTGTAGGTCAGGATACTGCCCCGGCTGCTGTGAGCCATGGCTCCCAGTGCCCTGGGGCTGCTTCTAGGAGGCTGAAGTCCCTTCTCTCTGGTGTACCACCCCTCTGGTGGGCCACCCCTCTGACCCCGTGGAGCTGAGCCTTTCCGCTCTTTTCCAGGTCACCTTGGGTTGGAGAATTGCTTCACTGGATCCCTCTGTGGGTTCTGTCTCTTGAAAATGTACTTAGAATCCTTATTTTATAAGTTTTGCTCCTAAGAGAAGGTCCTCTCCTGTTGCCATCTTGGCTCCACCTCTCCCCACTTGCTTCTGATGTGTTCCCTAATCATGTCCAACCTTTGGAATTTTTTTTTTCCTTCAGTGTGCAAGCAAGTTCCTATCTCGCTCATAAAACTTTCCCCGATATTATTATTTAGTATTTGAGGGTGGTCTAACTCTCTTTTTTTTCTTTTTTGATATCCTTGTTTTGTTTGTATCATATTTTGTCATATATTATTTGTTTTTTTATCTTATCCTATTAAATTTCATATTGGCCAAAACATTGATAATAAAGATAAGCTAACACTATTACTGTTTCTTGACACATATGAATATAAATGAGAAAAATGTGCAAGGAAATTAAAAAATTTCAAGAGAAAATGCAGGGACATATGGCACTTTCCAGATTGCTGTTAAGTATTCTCATACATAATCATATTTTTTCTATTTTTTCCCTCTTTTTAAAGAGTTGCTTTTTGCCAAGATAAGACTGATCACTCTGGACATGGTTACTGATTAAGAGAAATGACTTCAATTACTTTAATCTTTCTCCAAGTGATCACAAGTTTCTTAAGCAAGCCTAAATATAAGTATGGAAATGATGAACTTCAATAGATTCTGTTTACCTAGCCCATATTGACTACATTCTGGGTCTGAAGTCTGTCTAATAGCATTAGAAAAGTGTTGAATCTTTGAACTGGACAAAGATATATCATAATGGAACTGTATGAGTGCCCCTAAGAGTTAGCAACAAGTTATCATTTGCTCAGTTTCTTAAAATATGACAAAATTAGGGACAATCTAAATCTCATTAAGACCCAGTTTTATGTGAAATAGAAGGTATTATGAACTTAATCTTTTTAAGCTCTTCACAAAAAATAATACTATATTTTGACGCAGGCATAATTTTCTCTCCTTTTCATGGAAATAAAAAATTTTTTAACACACAGGATTATCTCTCACTTTTATTGTACTCTAATTCTAAGTCTCCTCTCTCTAGTTGTTGAAATTTCATTTTTATTTTGACTCTACTTGTTGAACTTTCATTTTATTTTGGCAGAGTATAGGCCTCTAAACCATATTTTTGTCTACTTCTGTCTCCTTTTTTGCCATTGTCTTCCTTCATTAGAATGTAAGCTCCTTGAGAGCAGGGCTGCCTTGCTTGTATTTGTATCCCCACCATTTAATATAGCACCTAACATACTGACTATACTTTTATTCTTCCCTCCTTCCCTCCCTCCCTTCCTCCTTTCCTCCTTTCCTCCCTTCCTCTCTTCCTCCCTCCCTTCCTCCCCTCTTCCTTCCCTCCTCCCCTTTTTCCTTCCTTCCTTCCTTCCTTCCTTCCTTCCTTCCTTCCTTCCTTCCTTCCCTCCCTCCTTCCTTCCCTCCCTCCTTCTTTCCTCCCTTCACCTCTCCCTTCCTTCCTTCCTTCCTTCCTTCCTTCCTTCCTTCCTTCCTTCCTTCCTTCCTTCCTTCCTTCCTTCCTTCCTTTGTCTTCTACTTTTTCCTCTCTCTATATTTAATAGCACAGTTAGAGAATGATTACATATTGTATATTTTTAGTGAGGTCTCCCCCCAGCCCCGATACACACACACACACACACACACACACACACACGGATAGACATAGTGGGAACAATAGTGATCTGTGATACAGGAGACATCATCAGCTCATTTTCTTAATGCTATTTACTTTCTTTATGAGCCTAAGCGAGTTACTTAACTTCTCCGTGCTTCCATTTCCTCCTCCAAAATGTGCACAGTAATCCTAACTCAGTTTAAAGCAGGTTTTATTGTCTTCATTTTAGAAGAAAAAAAGACATCCTCAGAGAGGTCAAGAAACTTGACTGAGATCACACAGTTATTACAGATTGAAGTAATGCTCAAACCCTAAATCCATTGTGCTTTCCACTATAATGCTTTGCTTCCCTTGGAGAGTTTATCAGTTCATGGATTTAATTACCATCTCTATTCTGACAATCTTAAATTTACCTAACCTGCCCTGACCTTTCTGCTGACCTCCAATCTCACATATTCCACTGCCTTTCAGATATCTCTAACTGGATGTCTAGAGGACATCTTAAATTCAATGTGTCTAAAGGGAACTCATTATCTTTACCTCTAAATCCTCCTCCCTTTCCCTATTATTATAGCAGATGATACTGTCCTCTCGGTTCCCCAGGCTCCCAACCCAAGATCCTTAGTTCCTTACTATCACTAGACATCCAGTTAGAGAGATGTCTGAAAGCCAGTTAAAGATGTGAAATTGGACATCAACAGAGAGGTTTTTCTCTTGAAGTCCTTCCTGCTTGCCATCCTCTCCTTCCTCATCTCTGCCACCTGATTTCACTTGCTTCCTTTAAGTTCCTACTAAAATCTCATTTTAAAAGGAATCCTCTCTCAACTTTTTTAATTTTAGTGCCTTTCCTTCCATTTATCCTGCACATGACTTGTTTGAACATATTTGTTTGTAGCCTTGAGGGTTAGTTGCATTTTACCTCTATTTGTTATATCCATCATTTCGCATAATGACTTGACACAGAAAAGGTACTTAATAAATATTACTGAAAAAAGATTTTTTTTGTGATTGATTGACTGATAATACCTATCTAAAAAGCATGTTACATACATTTTTAAATTTCCCCTTATCAAATAGACCTATGAAGTTGTCATAGAAAATGCTATTATACTCATTTTAGAGTTGGGGAAACTGAGGCTTATATAATCTTCTGATTTCAAATTCAGTGAACTTTTCTCTGTGTTGAATGGAACCAATGGTAATACAATAACTATCAGAAAGAAAAGAAAGAGGAGTTAATACAGATAAAAGAGAGAATAGATTCATTGATTTTCTTCCAACATTATGCATGAGCACTATAATAGAGTTTGCCAATATGAAACACCAAGGAATTGGTTCCAGCATTTTAAATACTAAGATCTGAGAGTAGTTCCTGACCTAATGCCAGATCATCTTATATTTTGACATCAGAATGTCTCAACTTATATAAATCTTTCATCTTCTTCTAAGATATAAACATTAAAAGCTGACTGATAATTACTGAGATACCCCTGTACTATTTGTGGTAGACAATTCCGTCTAGAGAGCTTTAGATCAGCTACTACGTAACCTTGTCAGCTGTTTACTCTCATAATTATAATAGCTCCTTAAGCTGTGATGTTTTATAATAGATCTGATCTTTTCAGTGTTTCTGTCATAAAAGAAGAGCAGAGAGCAATGCCAAAGCTTCTATTTGAGATCTTAGAAAAACCATGGAGAACAGAAAAGGTGCTACAGATTTGGAAATTGGAAAATGGCTCAATTTTTTCCAAAGGGGTGGAAAGAAGTCACTTGACTTCAATTGCTGCCAAAATTGTGGTGTGAATTATTTTAATAATAATGTGCAATTTGTGAACACTTAAAAGGGGAAGGTAGTAAATGATAAGAGCGAATACTGGATGATCAGGAAGAGGTCATTACAGTTTATCCATGTTTCCTATGTGGACAAGAGCATTAGACTGGTTATTAAGGAGTATTCAATTCGTCAGCACACAATTCAATTATCAAATGTTAACTATATGCAAGATGTGCTAGACGGATAGAATTACCTCTAAACCTAAATTTCAGGAATCTATTTTAATAAAAATCTTCCAACATGTCAGTAGACTTAATGGAAAGATGTGAACTGGATGACAATTTAGTGCACTAACATGGATGTAATATTGACTGATTGACTAAAGCCCACAAAGGATAATTAATGAATTACCTATAGAGAAGTCTCCAGTCAGAAAGATTTGAATTCAAATATAGTCTCAGATACTGATTAGACACTGGGGAAATTACTTAATGCTTCAACACTTTGCAACCTTAAAATTCTCTATAAATGTTAGTGATGATAATTATGATGGTTTCATCCAAAGTAAAATGTGATTTTTCATATAGCATAAGTCAGACTTTGACACATTTTTTACAATATTTTTTGTTTTCACGTTGCTCATAGGATAAAATCAATCAATCAATCAATCAATCAATTAACAGATAAAACCTTCTTATCCTGGCATTGATGATCCTTTACAAACTGGGTCCATCTGACAACCTAGTTTCATGATTTTTCCTCTTTCATACATTCTTTATTAATGTAGAACATTTCTATCTAGTTTCATTCTATGATACTCTGATACTACCAGGCATTCAGGCCGGCCATACCAAGTGGCTTCTAATATGCTTGTTTCTAATTCATCTCTGTTCTTCAGAATTCTTTTATTTTTTAAGGCTCAAGTAAGATTGCATGAAATCTTTTCCATGAAATCTTTCCTTATAATGTAACTTGAGAGATTTTTTTAAGTTTATTTGAGAGTGCTCTTGTACTCAATATTTTCCATTTCTGAGTCCATATTTTGCTTTTATCATATTCTGTCATACATTATTTCTGTTTTTATGTCTTAATCCTATTATATTACATATTGGTCAATATATTGACAATAATGGTGATAATAAACTAACAACAAGATCAATGTTTCTTGAAATACATGAATATAAATAAAAATGATTATAATATTTTAAAAAGAATTTCAAGAGAAAAAGTAGGAACATATGGTACTTTCAAGATTGCTACTAAGTGTTCTCATACATAATCTTTATTTCTTTCCATTTTGCTTTCTCCTGGGGGGAACAAACCCAAACTGATCTCTAAGACTGATGACTCCTGGACATGATTACTGATAAGGAGAAATGAGTCAAATTACTTTAATCTCTCTCCAAGTGATCCTAGTTCTGTAAGTAAACCTAAAGTATATGGAAATGATCTATTTTAATAGATTCTATTTATCTAACCCACATTTGATTATTTTCTGGGTTTTGAAGTCTGAGAGTAGCATTATCGAAGGGATGAATGATTAAGCTGAATAAAGCTATGTCATAATCAAACTCTATGAGTGCCACTCAAGAGACATCAACATGTGTGCATTTATTCAATATCTCAGGAGAAATGTGGACAGTCTAAGTCTCATTAATGCCTGTTTTACGTGATACTGAAAGAAAGAAAAACTTTTCTTGGCCTTTAGTTGTACACTTTGACCTCAGTCCAATGCTATTTCCATTGTATCAATTAAAATGATGGTCTTAAATTTAATAACATAATATTTAAGAAGCATATAAAGTTCTATAAATGACTAAATTTTTATTTAAAACACTCTAACTCATTAATAACAATTGAAATGCAATTTAAAGAAACTTTGAAGTTTTAATTAGCTCCTATCTGACTTGGCAGATATGGCAAAAGAGGAAAATGAGAGATGTTGTTAGTGTTGGGGGAAAGCATACTTTAGTATATCTTTGGTCAAGCTTTGAATCACTTAAAAATAAACCACACATTTCTATGATAAATATCTGAATTTCTGAGTACATTGTAAGGTCAACAATCTTATTCTGAATGTGTATATCTCATTGTACTGAACGAAAGAGGTGGTAGCAGTGCTGTATTGTATTTAGTTCTCATCACTTCTTAAAAAGCGTAAAGTCCTTGAAGAACAATGACAAATCAAGATCAAGGGAAGTTAATGGGAATAGTTAGCCTGGAGAAAAGATGACTCTTGGGAATCTGATACCTGTCTTCAGGTTTCTGAAGGGTTTTCATGAAGAAGAGATATCAAATATGATTTGTATATCTTCAGAAGTCAATGCTAGTCAAAATAGCACAGTCTATTTTGACTTTATTATAAAGAAAAATTATTAAGAATTAGAGCTATCTAAAAGTGGAATTTGAGGAGTTAGATGGCTTAGTGGATAGAGCACTGGACCTGGAGTCAGGTTCAAATTGGTCTTTATTAGCCATGTGATCCTGAGCAAGTCACTTACTCTCTGTTTGCCTTAAACCATAGTAGGAATGAAATGGCAAACCACTTCAGCATGATTGATAAGAAACCCCTTTGCATAGTATTGTATAGGCCAGGAGGAATGGAGAGTTGGACACAACTAAATAATTGAACAACAAAAGTGAAATTTATTGCTTAAAAATTTACTTGAAAGCAATATTATAGAGTAGAAAAGGTACTTGATTTGATATCTAAAAATCTGTTCCTTCCTAACTGCATGACTATGGGTAATTCCCTTAAGTTCTTTGGATATCAGTTTTTTCACTAGTAAAATGACTGAATTAGATTTAGATGAAACTTCTACGATTTCTTTTACTGCTAAATACATATGGTAAAATCCAAAAGGGTTGTGAGTTCAAGTCTATAATTGTAGGTTTTCAGGTATAGATTTATTGTATATTTTTAAAGAGGGTTTTGGTAGGTATAGGTAGAAGTAGAATTCCTCAACTCTGAGAGTCTATGAATAATTTAATAATAGAAATATTTAATAATATGAATACATAAGTAATTATTCTGAAAGTTATTATACAAATATGGTTCTCCTGAGTAATCTAAAATTTGAAGCCCATCTGATGATTGGGCCACAGGCATTAGACTTGATTTTATCCTAGTCAATTCCTTCCATACTGTTGATATTGTAAAAAATGTACTAAAGTACAGGTTCTTAAACTGGGGTCTTTGAATTTTTATGTTTTTCTTAAATTTTAATAACTAATTTTCAATATACTTTAGCTTTTGTAATCTCATGTATATTATTTCATGCATTTAAAACATTATTTTAAGAATGGGTTCATAGCCTTCACCATCATTTCAAAGAGGTCCAAGACATAAAAATAGTTAAGAACTCTAGTTCTAAAGGAATCAAATTCATCCAATCACCTTTATTCAAACTGGCTTAAAAAGGAAAAAAACTGACAACATTAGCAATAATAAACAACCCATTCATGTACACATTAAGCTTTACAAAGTATACTCCTCACAATGACTCTCAGACACTTAGTTATAATATAATTATCCCCAATTTTATCGATAAAGAAACAAGATTCGTTTGCCTCCTACTTTGACAGTGCTATAACTAATAGATGTTAAATCTTGCATTCAAGTCCATATTTTATTTTTCTTTCAATGATATTATATGTCTATGAAAAATTTTGAACTTAGCAATAAGAAAGTAATAACCAATGTTATTGGGAAAGTAAAGAATTGGATTCTGATGAAACTAAATTATAAAGCACTTGGGAGATAATATGGAGATTATCAAAAAATGTTATGAACAAATAAAAGCACTCAAATTATGTACTAGACTATAGTGCTATGAAAAATTGAGCTCTAGTTGCATGTCAGAAACTGATATGCAGCATTACCCTAAGGACCATGAGTCTTTTCTATCTTACTTTCAGCTGAAATTTTCACTCTGAGTCTTCTCCTTCATTATAATGTGAGTTCCTCAAGCATAGAGTTTACTGCCTTTCTTTTCCATCTGTAACTTAGTGCTTAGCACAGTGGTGATTACATAATAATAATTTTTTAGTGTTTAAGTGTTTTAATTATTGATGAATTTATTTGGAGACAGGAAAAAAGTGTTTAGGTGAGAAATGAGCGTTAGATTTAATTATTTGCATAGATTTTAGAGTGAAATATATGGAAGTTGAAATGATAACAGAGAAAAGGCAAATGATGGAAAATGCAGACCCAGGATACGGCTATGGGGGATATACTCTCAAATCAAGTACCAGGTATAAATCTTACCAAAGTGACTTATGGAGACTGAGAAATTTAGAATAAAACCATGACAGGTTCATGTCACAAAAAACTTAAGCATGAATATTGATTTAGGAAGGTAGATTCAACAGCATCAAATGTTGTTAAATAAGTCTTGGAATGGAGAAAGGATGATTGACAATTTAGCAATAAAAAGAGTAATGAGAAATTGTAGTCAAGTGGTGGGGATGGTATTTCACATGATTAAGAAGGTAATCTGTGGCTAGAAAATGGATATAAGGAGTAAGTACAGATTTTTTCCCCTAGGAATTTGACTATTAAAGGGAGGAGACAGGAGAATGATAATCACAGAGAAAAAAGGGTCCAATAGAAGTTATTTTTAAGATTGGGAGAACTATGGGAACATTTGTAGGTAAGATGACAATAGTCAGTGAAAAAGTAGTTTAAAATAAGGAAGAAAGAGAAGCTGACCAAAGTATCAAGCTTTGTAATGGTATATTATCAAGGGCAGAAAGTAAAAGGGTCACCCCATCTTTTGAAACTGGAGCAAATGAGAATTAGATTGGATGTGACAATTAACATAATTTGAAATGTATGATTACTAGCAATAGATATCTTTTTTTTCACTTAATTATGATATAAGTTCTTCGGCTGACAGTGACAGGGGAAGAAGATGGTGCCACTGGTTTGATGGGAGAAAGTATCTGGGAGGGACACTAGAAAATCTGAGAGTCAATTAGAGAAGAATAAAAAAGATCACAGCAAAGTAGGTAAGGTCCAATTGAGAATATATGACACAAATTTGTATTGTATATAGTGTGTACTGCTCTTTGCCTTCTTGAAGTAGTATTCAGCAGCACACAGGTTGTGGGAAAGTTATATGCAGTTAGGGGATGGAAAAAATATGAGTGCTGGGAGGACTTTGTGACAAGGGATTCAAGAAAATCTAACCTGTGTACTTGTGGAAATATTTTTGAATAATTTTTTAAGATTTTTTTTTTTTGTAAGGCAAAAGGGGTTAAGTGGCTTGCCCAAGACCACACAGTTAGGTAATTATCAAGTGTCTGGGACTGTATTTGAACCCAGGTACTCCTGACTCCAGGGCCGGTGCTTTATCCACTGCGCCACCTAGCTGCCCCTGAATAATTTTTTGATGGAAAGGCATTGAGCCAGTTATTGTAGAGTGGAATTTGTACAAGGGCCACCTTAGATCCAAGGTTGGGAAGTAGGGGTTTCTTTAGTTTGCTTTCCTATATTTATTTTAGAATTATATAATCACAGGCATATTGTTTCAAAGATACAGGGACAAGATGGATAGATTCAGTAGAGAGCCTTGTGAATGATACAGCTACCTCAACAGATGATTGAAGGAATGCAATCAGCAGGGTTATGATCAAGATAAACAGGGAATGAATGAAGTTACTGATGCTTAAATGCAGTGGAATCATTACCTAGAAAACAGTAAGATCCCATGGTAAGATTTACTAAATATGAATTTTTTTTGTTTTAAGAGATATATATTTGCAAAAGAAACAAAATTTTCATTGGACTCATGAGGGCTCAAATAAATAAGTCCAAGTTTCTTTTATGTGGCTTTTATGGATACTAACCTTTTCATCCAGATTTGAGGTACCACCTTCAACTTTAGGTGATCTGCAAAATCTTTTTAAAGTCAGCAAGTAATAAAAACACTGAAACAACAGAAGACTCAGGGCAGATCCTGATGACACTTGTCCTCTGACATCCCTTTTAGCTTATAGACCTTTGATTCTACTCTCAGAATTCACTCATCTCACATCTGTTTGTACAAAAAATAACTTGAAAATTACTATCAAATAATCTTCTGAAACCTAGATAAATAAAATTAACATATTTCTTCCATATAAATAATAATTCTATTTATTTCATATTAGAATTTCTTTTCAGAATAGAGAAATCGAGTAGAAAATGCCTCCTGAATTTTCTAATCTTGTAGGTTGCAGTCTTACTTGTCTGGTGCCAAACCATCTGCTTGACATCTGGGGAATGGTTGATTTTTGTTTTGAATTAGCTGAATTGATTAGCTGCTTTGGCATTGGTAGACACAACTGCTGTCAGATCTAGTAAGTAATAACCAATATGAGGATGGCCTTCATCTCCTTAGAAACACTCCTAATCATTGTATGTAACTCCAAACTTTAAACCAAAATGAACATCGAGTGTCTAAATATCATAATGTCAGAGGGCCTTAGATTTGCCACAGATGTTGCCTTCAAATGAACAGATTCATTTCTAGGAACATTTCGCCATAAGCTTCACATGTTCATTCTACAATACTTAACCAGGGGATCAAAGGCCTTATTTGGAGGTGAAGGTAGAGGCCGACTGATGTCTAATATTTTGTCCATGTGAAAATCTTCCAGTATGACCACAACCCCCAATGATCCAGAAGTACAAATTTCCTTTAACTTAAAGTATTTGAGGCTTCCAAAGGATGCTGACTATAACTTGGTCACTGGTTAAACAGTTAACATACTTCAGAGACATGATTTGTATCATATTCTTAATTCCAAGTCAATTGTTTAACTGTTTCATGCTATTTAACTAAATAGAGAATGATCTTTCTCTCTGTGTGTGTGTGTGTGTGTGTGTGTGTGTGTGTGTGTGTGTGTGTATTTACATTATTGGGAGAACAAGAAAGTGTGGTCTAGGAACATATAATTCAGCACATAGGTAATAAAATTTCCTACATTGATCACAATGACATTGTTTATATGTTTTTTTCTAAAAAAATATATCAGGTATAATAATTCCAACAAAGTATTTTACTTAGAAATAGTTTGGATTCTTAGATTTATGATAGCCTGAAACTCTACTTTTTTATTTCAAGTCATTTCACATTCATGATTATCGTTGAGATGTAATCTCAATTCATATAGATATTTCCAGTCTTTTCTGAATTCTCCCCAGCCAACATTTCTTTACATCATTTCAAATAGAATATTATGGGAAATTTTTATTCTCCTTTTATTATTTGGAACTCAAGGCTATTATTCTTACCATTTTTGTTTAACTGAAAATCCTTATAAATATTAACCTCACTTGATCAAAATCAGTTTCACAGGATGTAAAAATTTACTTAATGGTCTTAAATTAAGAAGCCAGAGGAAGAGTCTTAATTTTTTCCTGATTCCTTGGCAATATTATTCAAATCTTCCTCCTCAACTAGCCTGTTGCGATTCCTTGAAATGGAATTTAATCTGTAACTTGATTTAGTTAATCTATTTTTAAAAAGTTTGGCTTTTTTAGGAGATATATGATAGTATGATTCTGTTTAAGTAAGTTTGTTAACTTTTATGACTTGAAGGAATTGTGCATTTATGGATCTATCTTCTCTTTAACTTTTATTTTTAAGTAGATTATACAAGATTACAATATGTAAAAGAATTATTTCTGTCATTCTTATATATTTTTCCTTTAAGGTCTTGTCAGAAAACTAATAATATTACAGCGTTTCTTTAGGAATTGAACTAATGCTTGAGTATAATAATAAAACCTCTAAAAATGTCTGTTTGCTGGGAAATATATATTTGTTAACCTTTACCTACCACAAGAATTTAGAGAGGAGATATTTCTTCTATTACAAGGATGTTCATACCCAACTAAATTGTATTCAGGTTCTTCAGTCTTTGGTATACTTCATTTACTTATTCATTCATTCATTCATTTATTTATTTATTCATTCATTCATTTGTTTGTTTATTTGTTTATTTATTTCTTCATTTGTTTGTTTATTGTTTTTAGGTTTTTGCAAGGCAAATGGGGTTAAGTGGCTTGCCCAAGGCCACACAGCTAGGTAATTATTAAGTGTCTGAGACCGGATTTGAACCCAGGTACTCCTGACTCCAGGGCCGGTGCTTTATCCACTCAACCACTTAGCTGCCCCTATACTAAATTTATTTAGATTATCTTGACTTTTGAATTTAATTGAAGTTCTGGAATTGCTATTTTCTTTTATTTTTTCCTCTTGATATTGTAGATCTTTTCCCCTACAAAATAATTTTGTCACATTTTGTCCATTTCTATAAAGTATTGCTTTAATAGTTTTCTTATTATATTCCTTAATTTTTAAAGTTATTTAAATAGTATCACTAATTTAGCTCAATTTTATGTGAACTAACCATGAACATTAAACACTTTGAGTTATTTAAAGGATTACTTACTCAAGCCTTTAAATAATAAGTTTGATGTAAGAATAAGAAAATCCATTAATGAACCCACTCACACTTAAAATACATAACAAGATATTACATGTTTATAAATTTTTTAGGCAATAATAACTGAAGTAAAGACTTTAAGCAAAAGGTCCTTTGATAAAATGGAGTGATATTGATAAGAAGTGTGTTCAGATGGTTCACATCTTATGGCTTGTTTGCAAAATTAAAGACTAGTTGAGCATTTAGTAGATTAGAAATGTTGAGTATATGGTATTGAAAAGGAAGGATTGTGAATATTTAAAGTTGAGCTGGAAAGAACTAATAGCACTGAAGCAACTGATAAATGAAAAATAGCATGCCATTAAGTTAGTAATGACAAGGGAAATCTCAAGGAGAGCCATTGTGTCTAAAGGTATCTCAGAGCAGTCTGATACAGAGCATTCCCTCAAGAACTGAGGGAAATTTAGGGGACAGCTTGGTGGTACAATGGATAGAGAACCATTCCTGGAGTCAGGAAGACCTGAGTTCAAATCCGACCTCAGACACTTAATAATTACCTAGCTGGGTGACCTAGGGCAAGTCACTTAACTCCATTGCATTAAAAAAAAAAAGAACTGAGGGAAATTTCAAGAAAAAGTTCCTTCTCCAACTTTCCCCTGCTCAATTAATTGCAGTCACTTTCTATTGCTCTTAGGATCAATTACAAAATTCTCTCTGTGGTATTCAAGATACTTCCTAAGCTAACCCCAAGCATTCCTCTCCAGTTTCCTTACTTACTCTCCATGATATACTCTTTAATACACTGACACTGGCCTCATTGTTGTTTCACAAACAAGACAGTCTATTTCCTGAATCCAGGAATTTTCTCTGGTTTATCCCATATCTGGAATGCTCTCTGTAATAATATCTCTGTGTTTTATATATATATATATATATATATATATATATATATATATATATATATACAGTATTTTCATGCATATTGCTCATTTGTGGATTTCTTTTTTTGTTTATTGTCTCCTCTATTATATTAGCTCTCTTTTCTTTCTTTATTTTTAGGTTTTTGTAAGGCAAATGGGGTTAAGTGGCTTGCCCAAGGCCACACAACTAGGTAATTATTAAGTGTCTGAGATTGGATTTGAACTCAGGTACTCCTGACTCCAGGGCCAGTGCTCTATCCACTGTGCCACCTAGTCGCCCCTCTTTTGTCCTTAAAAAAAATAAATTATTGCTGTTAGTACAATGCCTGCCAGATAATAGGTGCATAATAAATTTTAGTGATTGACTTACATTCGTCTATCAACAAACTATAACATGCGGTACTGATTTTCACCCAAATATTTCTGGTAATCTGAGTTTTGCCTCAATCACCAATAAGTGTTTTAACTAGAGAGAGATATGCATGTATAGTAAGACAGAGAATAATTTCAAAATTTTAGGAATTTCCCTAACTTAAAGGAATTATTATTTTATTTTTGACTCTTCATTTAGTATAACCTCCTTAAAGCAATGTAAAACGAAACAACACAAATGTGTGAACTTTAGGGGGCTTTATGTAGTCCATGAATTTAAAATTAACTGATTATTTTAATGGGAGTCACATTGATATCTTTTTCATTTGTGTTTTTTTTAAATTTATCAGTCTGTTGAAACAATGACATTTTGTTCATTTGTTGTTATTCTGATAAGATGTCCTTTTCTATTTTTTCTTGTACTTGTTGCTAGTAAGGTCCCTATATAGGTAAAGAAAGGGTGGAATACAGGAAGAGAGGAAAGAGAAGAGAGAGAGAGAGAGAGAGAGAGCAAGACAAGTAAAAAGGCAGAGAGAGAGGGAGAGAGATTCAATATAGACTCCTGATTAAGTATACAACTATTATTCCATGGTTCTTTCATTTCTTTATAGGAAATAATACATCAAAATGCAATGGAAACAGGCTATGTTTTTTTAAATCTAGAGACAAATCTAAAAGCATAAGTTACACATATAAAAAACAAAGTAGGAAACTCCAACCAGGTAAGTGACAACAGTTCTCAAAGGAGGTTGAGGGAGAGTCCAATCTTGTGAGGTTGGTGGGGGTAGAGAGAGGTATGGTTGAAAGGTATATAGGGCATATAGACATATATACATATACATGTATATATGTATATGCATATATCCCAGTGTAACAAATTATTTTCCAGACATTTCTCCTTATAAAGTCAGAAAATATTCCAGATGATTATGTTCACATTAGTTACATAGAACAGAATCCTTTTCTTTCATATCTAGCTACTGCTCTGATGAGTTTCGTTCCAAAGCTCCAAAGTTCTGGAATTCCCTTATTCTCCATTGCTTTAACTTCCACTGCCTCAGTCTCTTATTATATTCAAAACATGACCCTTCCTATCTGCCATCTTATTAATGAGAGGATATTCTATGTTAAGTTATGATGGTTTCTATGCATTTATTTTATATTCCAATACTTTACTAAAATTATATTCAGTTTCTTTGTTAATTCTCAGGTTTTCTAAGTTTGCATCAAATCATCTGCAATAATAATAATTTTATCTCTGCATTACCAATTTGCTCCTTTAATTCTTGTTGCTATGACTAACAACTCTAAAACAGTTTAAAATAATTTCTGGGCACTTACTTTGGAGGCAACTCTGTAGTGCAGTGGATATAGGAGTGTTAGGAACAGAATCAAGAATATTCATCTTTATGAGTTCAAATCTAGCCTCAGATACTTCCAAGTTGTATGACCTTGGGCAATGTTTTCCTATCAATAAACATAAATTGAACAGCAACATAAAATTATTGCTTTATTCCTACTGTATATTTATTAGGAAGCTTCTAGTATTTGCCTATTACAAATGATACTCTCTTTCCATAAGTTTTTATTTGAATTGTACTTTCCATCTTTTTTCTTTCTTTCTTGTGTATTTTTCATCCAAATTTAGGGTGTTATACTCTCTGTCTCTTTTGTGGATAGATCCTCTAAAATATAAACTTTGAACATTTTCCTGTAAATAATGCTATTTAACTGCATTTATAAGACTTATTCCATTGGTTCCTATTTTCTGCTGTGACTCATACTTAGAAGTGTCACTTCTTAAAAGAATCAGTAACTTAGGGAACCAGTTATGTGTGGTTACATTACTCTGTGGTCCAAGTAATAAGGCTAACCCCTATCTTCTTGTCTTTTTGCCCTAGTAAAATCTATTTCTTTCTATGACCTCATTAGTACTTTGAGTAATAGATATATTTTCAATTTTCTTTAATTATTTACGCACTATTAAAATATTTTTATTTATTTATTTATTTATTTATTTAGGATTTGTCAAGGAAAATGGGGTTAAGTGGCTTGCCCAAAGCCACACAGCTAGGTAATTATTAAGTGTCCCAGGCTGGATTTGAACTTAGGTATTCCTGACTCCAGGGCTGGTACTCTATCCACTGTGCCACCTAGCCACCCCATTATTAAAATATTCTTGAAGAGTAAACATAATACCCTCTCCCCCACAAAAATATAAAGCCTCATGAGAAATAAAGTAAAAGAAAGAGAAAAAATGTGATTCTGTCTGTATTCTGATACCACCAGCTCTGTCTCGGGTGGATCACCTTCTTTATCACAAGCCATCATAGAAGTTACTTTCATAGTTTTCCATGGTTGTTGCTGATTTCAATTCCCTCCATCTATTCCTTCCCACTACCATCTCTTACATTTTCTCTCTCCTTTCACTCTGTCCCTCTTCAAAAATGTGCTGTGGGACAGCTGAGTGGCACAGCGGACAGAGCACTGGCCCTGGGGCCAGAAAGCCCCAAGCCCACATCCCACCCCAAAGACCCAGCAACCACCCGGCCCCGTGGTCTCAGACAGACCACCAAATTCCAGCACCTTGTAAAAAAGTAAAAGAAAGAAAATGTGTTATATCTGATTATCCTCTCCTATGATCTATCTCTATCCTCTATCACTCACATGCCCCCTTCCCCCTGTCCCCCTTCTCTCCTTTTTCTTCGAGATGTCTATACTCTAGTGAGTGTACATGCTGTTTCCTTGATGAGCCATTTCCAATGAGAATGATGGTTCCCTCATTCCCCCTTGCCTTGCCCCCTTTCATACCATTGCAGAAGCTACATGAAAAATCTTTTATATGAAATATCTTAGCCTATTCTACTCTCCTTTTTCTTACTCCTAGTATATTTCCCTTTCCCATTGACTCCATTTTCACCATATATTATATATTCAAATTCAGTTCTCTCCTGTGCCTCATTCTATAAAAGCTCCTTCTACTTGCTCTATTCAATGAGTAGGTTCATATGAATATTATCAATATCATCTTTCCATACAGGAATACATGCAGTTCATCATCATTAAGTCCCTCATAATTTGCCCTTTGTGTTCACCTTCTCATGCTTTACCTGTGTCCTATACTTGAAGATCAAGCTTTCTGTTCAGTTCTGGTTGTTTCAACAGGAACATTTGAAATTCCCATTTCATTGAAAGTCCATCTTTTCCCCTGGAAGAGGGTGTTCAGTTTTGCTGGGTAGTTGATTCTTGGTTGCATTCCAAGCTCTTTTGCCTTCTGGAATATTATATTCCAAGCCTTATGAGCCTTTGATGTAGATGTTGCTAAATCCTGTGTAATCTAGACTGCAGCTCCACCATATTTGAATTGTATCCTGATGGCTTGTAATATTTTCCGTTTGAATGGGGAGTTCTGGAATTTGTCTATAATATACCTAGGGGTTGGTATTTTTTTTTATATCTTTCCAGGGGAGATTGGTGGATTCTCTCAATTTCTATTTTACCCTCTGCTTCTAGGATATCAGGGCAATTTTCCTGTAGAAATTCTTTAAAAATGAGGTCAAGGTTTTTTTTCCTGGTCATGACTTTGAGGTAGGTAGCCTAATAATTTTTAAGTTATCTTTTTGGATCTGTTTTCCAGATGAGTTGTTTTTTCAATGAGATATTTCACATTTTCTTCTAGTTTTTCATTATTTTGGTGTTGAATAATTGAGTCTTGTGTTCTCACAAACTCATCAGCTTCCTTTAGGCTTCATTCTACATCTAAAGGATTTGTTTTCCTCAGAGAGCTTTCTTATCTCCTTTTCTATCTGGCCAGTTTTGCTTTTTAAAGCATTCTTCTCTTTAATAACTCATAGTACTATTTTATTCATTTGACCTAAGCTGGTTTTTAACATATTATTTTCTTCAGCATTTTTTTGTATCTCTTTGATTAAGCTGCTGACTTCATTTTCATGTTTTCCCTGCATCTCTCTCATTTCTTTTCCCAATTTTTCTTCTATCTCCCTTACCTAACTTTCAAAATCTTTTTTGAGCTCTGTCATAACCTGAGCCCAACTTCTATATTTCTTGGTGTCTTCAACTGCAGAAGTTTCTCATCATCAGATTTAATATTTTGGTTCTCTATGGGACCAAAGTAATCGCACCCAGGGCACAGCTGCTGGGAGGCTCCTGCTGGGCAGCTCCACTGGCCTGCTTCCATTTCCTGGTATCTGGGATCTATTTAGTGATGCAGCTGCTCTGACAGCCAGACTGGCCTGGGCTTCATGCTCACTGAGGCAGAGGTCTCCTTACTAATCTTCCAAGTTGTGCTTGGTACTCCTTGGGGTGCAGGTCAGTAAACTGCTTCTGCTGCTGGGACTAGGTGCTCCCAGGCACTTTGGGGTTGTGTCTGGGAAGCTGAAGCTCCTACTCTCTGGTGAGCTTCCACTCGCTCCAATCCAATGGAATAAAGCTTTCCCACTATTTTCCAGTCTTCCTTGTGCTGGAGAATTGCTTCACTGTATCTTTCTGTGGGTTCTGTCTCTTGAAAATTTAGAGTCATAATTTTAAGGCTTTTGAAATATTTTGGAAAGAGTGCCTAAGAGAGGCTGTTCTCCTGCTACCATCTTGACTCTGCCCTGAGTACTAGTTATTCTTGGGGAATAATACATCCTCTTTTTTTGGGATTTGGAAATGTAGTCCTGGAAGATACAGTCCTTTCCTCTGAGAAGGTCAGTTCCCAAAGGCAAAAATATTTCCCAAGAAACTAAAACAAAAAATTATAAGGATCCTCTCTCTTACCATAAACAATTGTGCTCCATCACAATCTTCTTTCTCAGGTTGGTCAGGTATTCCTTTATTCATAGCCATCCCCAAAATTTCTGGTTCTTTGCAATCACACATAAAACTGAAAAAAATATTTTACATTCTTCTTTGGAAATAGTCACAGTGTTGATATTTCTGGGTCAAAGGATACAGGCATTTTAATAACACTGGGCATCATTTCAGCTTGGCCCTCAAAATGGTTGGATCAGGTCACAGTTTCAGTAACAATAAGTTAGCCTTCCAAATTTTCCACATTCTCTCTAGCACTATTTGCTTTCCTCTTCAAATATTTTAGCCAATCTGAGATATGTAAAATGATATCTCAAGGTTGTTTTAATTTGAAATTCTCTAATCAATAATTATTTGTTAATTTGCTAATTTGTTAGCCAGTACCAAATAGTTTTGATGACTGATACTTTATAAATTGTAGATCTGGTATGGCTAGGCCAACTTCCTTTGCATATTTTCATTAATTCCTTTAATATTCTTGCCATTTTGTTCCTCCACATGAATTAGTTTCTATTATTTCCAGTTCAATAAAGTAGTTTTTTTGGTAGTTTGATTGTTATGGCACTGAATAAGTAACTTAATTTATGTAGAATTGTCATTTTTATTATGTTAGCTCAGTCTACCCATGAGCAGTTGACATTTATCCAGTTTCTTAGATCTGATTTTATTTTTGTGAGAAGTGTTTTGTAATTGTTTTTATTTAGTTTCTGAGTTTGTCTTGGCAGGGAGATTCCCAGGTATTTTATGTTGACTACAGTTATTTTAAATGGAATTTCTCTTTTTATCTATTGCTATTGTGTCTTCTTGGTTATATATAGAAATGTTGTTGATTAAAGCAGGCTTATTTTATGTCCCACAATTTTGCTAAAGCTGCTAATTGTTTTAAGTAATTTAGTTGATTTTCTAGAATTCTCTATGCATGTCATATCAATTATAAAGAGTGAATTTTGTTGTTTCATTATCCATTCTAATTATTTCAAATTATTATTCTTTTCTTATTGCTAAAGTTAACATTTCTAATACAATATTGAATAATGGTGGTGATAATGGATAATCCTTGTTTCATTCCTGATCTTATTGGGAATGCTTCTAGCTTACCCTCAATATATATTTATTCTATTTATTTCTACTCTGTTTTTTTTTTTTAGTTTTTTTTTTTTGCAAGGAAATGGGGTTAAGTGGCTTGACCAAGGCCACACAGCTAGGTAATTATTAAGTGTTTGAGGCAGGATTTGAACTCGGGTACTCCTGACTCCAGGGCCAGTGCTCTATCCACTGTACCACTGAGCCGCCCCTTCTTTCTTCTTTAATCAAATTAACCAAAAGTTTATTTTTTCATACAGCTTACTATTAGTTTTATTTATTAGTTAATAATTTCATTTCAATTTTATTAATCTATCCTTTGATTTTTACAATTTCTAATTTGATATTTATTTGGGGATTTTTCATTGATCATTCTCTAGCTTTTTTGGTTGTATATCCAATTCATTGATCTCCTTTTTCTCTATTTAATTCTTGTAATTTTTTAGAGTTATACAATTAACCTTAGTATCCTAAAAGTTTTTGTATTGCTCCTTATTGTCTTTGTCTTGAATTAATTATTTCCATGGTTTGTTTGATTAATTCTTTCTTTAAAAGGAGATTATTAAGTTTCTAATTAATTTTTAGTTTATCTTTCCATTGCCCTTTATTGCACTTGATTCTTATTGAATCATGATCTGAAAAAGATGCATTTGATATTTCTGTATATCTGAATTTGATTGTGAGATCTTTATGCCCTTATACATGGTGGAATTTTGTGTAGGTTGCCATACACCAAAGAGGAAAAAGATATATATCTTTCTATCTCCATTCATTTTTCTCCAGATTTCTGTCATATCTAACTTTTCTAAAATTCTTAAATTTTGTCTTGTTTACTTTATGAACCAATTTACCCAATTCTGAGAGGGGAGGTTGAGACCCCATATCAGTGTAATTTTGCTGTCTATGTCTTCCTGTAACTCTTTTAGCTTCTCCTCTAAGAATATGGATCTTACCAACTTGGTGCATATATGCTTAGTATTGAAACTACTTCTTTGTCCATGGGACATTATGCTGTTGACCTGTTGAGTCTGGATTCCAGGGGAAATCTCTCCTCTAGCTGAAAACCACCAGTTGGTCTCCACTTTGCCCAGTTCCAATATGTTGCTTATCCATTCCCTATATGGGCACACTCATGCTCTGCACAAGCAGATCTTGCTGGAAGATATTCCAATCTGTTCTTTTGTGAATACTGTCACTCTAAAATTCTTTTAGAGCTTTGATTAATGTAGTTTTGGAGGGAAACCTGGGAGAGTTTAAGAAATTTACTGGGTTTTCTCCACCACTTTGGTTCTGTTCTTCTCATTCCCTGTGATTTTTTTCATATGCAGCTCATTCATGGCCTGTTCAATTTCTTTTTCTAAAATATGTCTATTTAAATAGTTAATACTAGTGATTTGTTCTGGTGCAGCTTATTTTTGTGAATAATTTCAATTTCAATTAAATTATTAAAATTATGGGCTTAAATTTGGGAAAATAATTTCTTTTCATTGCTTTAATTTCATCTTTTTATGATATATTTATTTTTTCATTTTTAATATTAGTGATTATATATATATTAAATATATATATAATATATATAACATATATAAATATATATATTAAATATATATAAATATATATATTAAATATATATTTGATATATTTATTATATGATTTATCTATATTTTGTTTTTAACCATAAATACTCCTAGTTTTATTTATTATTTTAAATACTTTTTCATTTATATGTGTATCTATGGAAATATATACACATATATATATATGTATGCATATGTATATTGTACTGTATTATGTTTACCACAGTTACTATTGCGAATTTTATTTCCTTCCATCCTATCCCCCACCCCCAATTATTCTAGTCTGTCTCTCCTTTCACCCATTCCCTCCTCAATGTTTTGCATCTGACCCACCCTTCTACAATCTTCCCTCCCTTCTATCACCTACGCACCATTCCTCTAGAGTTAGATTTCAATGACCAATTAAGTGTGTTTGTTATTCCCTCTCTGAGCCAATTTCAATGAGAGTAAAGCTTACTTAGTCCCTCTCGATTCACCACCTCTTCCAATCCACTGCAAAAGTATTTTCTCACCTCTTTCATCTGAAATAGCTTACCCATTCTACCTCCCCTTTCTCTTTCTCCAAGTATACTCCTAACTGCCCTAATATATGAGAAAGTTCATGACCTATCAGTATCAACTTCCCATACAAGAATAGAAGCAATTCAATACCATTAAATCCCTTATAATTTGCTTTTACTGTTTCCCCTTTTTATGGTTCAATTGAGTCTCATATTTGAAGATATAATTTTCTACTCAGCTCTAGCCTTTTCATCAGAAAAGTTTGAAAGAGTGTGCTCAGTTTTGCCGGTTAGTTGATTCTTAGTTGAAATCAAAAGTTATTTTGTCTTCTGGAGTAACATATTCTAAGTACAAGAATCACTTAATGAAGAAGATGTTATATCTTGTCTTATTCTGACAGTGGTTTTGACATTTGATATTTGAATTGCTTGTTGCTTGAAAATATTTCCTCCTTGACTTGAGAGCTTTGGAATTGGACTATAATATTCTTGGCACTTTTCATTTTGGGATCTCTTTCAGGAGGTGATCAGTGGATTCCTTAAATTTCTATTTTACCCTCTGCTTTTCAGTTTTCCATGAAAATTTGTTGAAAAATTATGTTTAGGTTCTTTTTTTTTTGGTCAAGCCTTTTAAGTAGTCTAATGATTTTTTAAATTATCTTTCCTGGATAGGTTAATTATCTTTCCTTTTCTAGGTTAATTCTTTTTTCAATGAAATATTTCACATTTTCTTCTAATTTTTCCTTCTTTTGTTTTTGTTTTATAGTTTCTTGATTCTCACAATGTCATTGGCTTCCCATTTTATATATTAAGGAATTACTTTCTTCAGTGAACTTTAGAATCTCCTTTTCAATTTGACCAAAAACGCTTTCTAAGACTACCTTCTTCTCATTGGTTCTTTAGACTGATTTTTGCATTTGAGAGAAATTAATTTTTCAAAATGTTATTTTCTTCTGTATTTTTTAATATTTCCTTCACCAAACTACTGACTTGGTTTTCATGATTTTCCTGCATTACTCTCATTTCTCTTCCTATTTTTTCCTTTACTTCTCTTACTCAATTTCAGACTCTTTTTTGAGTTATTCCATGGCCTGAGCCCCATTCATATCTTTCTTTGAGGCTTTGGATGTAGAAGCTTTGACTTTTGTTATCTTCTTCTGAGTGTGTATTTTGAGCTTCATTATGACCATAGTAAATGTCTATAGTTGATTTCTTTTCCTTTTGTGCTTGCTCATTTTCTCAAGCTTGATTTTACAATTTTATTAAGGTGGGCCTCTGCTTCCATGGTGGAACAGGCACTACCCCAAGCTTTTGAGATATTTTGCAACTGTTTTCATAGATACTTCTGGGAAACTGCAGTTTTTACAGTTTTTACAATTTATAATTCTTCCAAGGTCTTAAGAAGAATGGCTACTCCCCTTTCCTGTGCTCTGATCTGTGGCTAACCACCAGCACTCCTTTTTTGCCCTGGAACCATGAGGAGGGTCCCTGTTCTTCTTAGGCAGTAAGCTCTGTTGTACTTCTGCTCCTCTTCCTGGAACTGGGGCCCCAGACTAGGAGACCAATCTGAGCACAGTCAAAGTAACAGAGACTTGACTCAGTGAAGGCAAAGTAATCTCTGTAATCTCCTTCCACCTCCCTTACTATTCATGAGCTGAGAGTTCCAGACAGCTTCTGCTGGTAACTTAGTGACTCCCAAGGCTTTCTCCTGGGCCATCAAGATTGGGCCTCTAATGTTGATACTTGTGCTGGCCTGGGCTCCAATCTCACTCCAGTGTGGCAGAGTTTTTCTTGTTGACCTTCCAAGCTATCCTTGTCAATTCCTGGACTGAGAGGTCTGGAAGTCACCACTGCTGCCACAGTCCCAGTTGCCCATCTTCCTGTTTCTGGATGAGTAGCACTGGTTTGTTCTGGTGCAGCTTGCACTGCTCTGTACTCCTCTTTTACCATGTTGAGCAGAACCTTTCCACTAATCTTTCAAGTTGTCTTGGACTGGACATTTGTTTCACTCAGTCTTTTCATGGGTTCTGCCACTAAAGAATTTAGTCAAATGATTTTTTAAAAAGTATTTGGAGTGGTTTGCGGGAGAGCTCAGGAGAGACCCTGCCTGGGTTGGTTCAATATTAGGAAAACTGTTAGTATAATTCATTATATCAACAACAAACCTATCAGAAATTATATGATTGTATCATTAGGTGCTGAAAAAGCTTTTGACAAAATACAGCACCCATTCCTATTAAAAACACTAGAGAGTGTAGAATAAATGAACTCTTTTTAGAATAACAAGCATTATCTGAAACCATCAACAAACATTATATTCAATGGGGAGAGGCTAGAGGCATTCCCAGTAAGATCAGGTGTGAAACAAGGATGCCCATTATCACCATTACTATTCAATTTTGTATTAGAAATATTAGCTTCAGCAATTAGAAAAGAAAAAGAAATTGATTGAATTAGAATTGGGAAGGAAGAGACAAAACTCTCACTCTTTGCAGATGACATGGTGGTCTACCTAGAGAATCCCAAGAAATCATCCAAAAAACTACTGGAAACAATTAGCAATTTTAGCAAAGTTTCAGGATATAAAATAAACCCTTATAAATCCTCAACTTTTTCTATATATGACTAGCAAGATGCAGCAGGAAGAGCTAGAAAGAGAAATCTCATTCAAATTAACCTTAGACAATATAAAATACCTGGGCGTCTATTCACTAAGGCAGACTCAGAAACTTTTTGAAAACAATTATAAAACACTTCTCACACAAATTAAATCAGATTTATATAACTGTGCAACCATCAACTGCTCATGGATAAGTCGAGGTAATATAATAAAAAAGACAATTCCACCAAAACTAAACTACCTGTCTACTGCCCTACCAATCAAAATTTCAAAATAATTACTTTAATGAGTTAGAAAAAGTTGTTAGTAAATTCATTTTGAGAAATAAACATCAAGAATTTTCAGGGATTTTTATGAAAAAAGTGCAAAAGAAGGTGGCTTAGCCATACCTGATCTAAAATTATATAATAAAGCATCAGTCATCAAAACTGTCTGGTATTGGCTAAGAAATGGAGTGATGGACCAGTGGAATAGACTAGGTGCAATAGCAGGAAATGATTATAGTAACCTGCTGCTTGATAAACCCAAAGAGTCCAGCTATCAGGATAAAAACTCTCTTTTCAATAAAAAACTGCTGCCAAAATTGGAAGTTAGTATGGGAGAAACTTAGATTAGGCCAACACCTCACACCCTATACCAAAATAAGATCCAAATAGATGCAGGATTTAGACATAAAAACAATACTATAAGCAAACTAGAAGATCAAGGATTAGTTTGCCTGTCAGATCTATGGAAAGAAAAGCAGTTTATGACTAAGGAAGAGATGGAGAACATCGCTAAAAACAAACTAGATGATTTTGATTACATTAAATTAAAAAGCTTTTGCAGAAACAAAACCACTGTAACCAAGATCAAAAGAAATGCAGTCAACTGGGAAACAATATTTACAACTAATGTTTCTGACAAATGACTCAATTCTAAAATATACGAAGAACTGAATCAAATTTAAAAAATAAAAATCCATTCGCCAATTGACAAATGATCTATGGATATGCAAGGGCAATTTACAGATGAGGAGGTCAAAGTAATCCATAGTCATATGAAAAATTGCTCTAAAAATTGCTCTAAATGCAAATTAAAACATCCCCGAGGTACCATCTCACATGTCTCAGACTGGCCAATATGACCAGATAGGACAATGATCATTGTTGGAAGGGTTGTGGGAAATCTGGGACATTGTTACATTGTTGATGGAGCTGTGAACTCATTCAACCTTTCTGGAGAGCGATTTGGAACTATGCCCAAAGGGCAACCAAAATGTGCATACCCTTTGATTCATCAATACCATGACTGGGTCTATACCCTGAAGAGATGATGGAAAATATTTATAGTAGCCCTGTTTGTGTGATGGAAAAGAATTGGAAATCAAGTAAATGTCCTTTAATTGAGGAAATGGCTTAGCAAACTGTGGTATATGTATGTCATGGAATACTATTGTTCTATTAGAAACCAGGAGGGATGGGAATTCAGGGAAGCCTGGAGAGATTTGCATGACCTGATGCTGAATAAGATGAGCAGAATCAGGGAAACAGTGTATACCCTAACAGCATCATGGGGGCAATGATCAACCCTGATGGACATCGCTCATTCCATCAGGCACAATTTGGGGCTGTCTGCAATGGAGAATACCATCTGTATCCAGGGAAAGAATTGTGGAGTTTGAACAACGACCAAGGACTATTAACTTTAATTTAGAAAAAAAAAACCTGATATATTATTGTCTGATCTTGCTATCTGTTATGCTTTATGTTTTTTCCTTAAGGATATGGTTTCTTTCTCATCATGTTCAATTTGGAGCAGTGTAAAGACTGGCCAATTGCCTTCTGTGGGGGGTGGGGGGAGGGAAGTAAGATTAGGGAAAACATTGTAAAACTCAAAATAAATAAAATCTTTAAAAAAAAAGGAGAGTCCCTGACTTTACTCTGCCATTTTGGTTCCAACTCTCCCTTTTAACTCTGTGGGTATCTCTCATTTTTAAAAAGTATTTCATATAAATAACACAGTTTTGAATTCTTTTCTTTAATCAGTTGTTATTCATTTCTATTATATGAATAGACTCATCTTATTCCCAAGCAAAGTTATAATTTCTATTTGTGATTTCCCTGGATCCTAACTTTTAAACTCAATATTGAGTTTTTCTCAGCTTCTCTTTTTTTTTAATCTCTCCCTATTACCCTAGCATCTTCTCTTCCTCTCATATTGATTATTCAAACCAAAGAATAGGAGTCTTTGGTATTTTGTCCCCAGAGGATTAATTCATCTTTATCCTGATTCTCTTCTCTTGATTCTTTAAATTTCCTTTATTTTTCCTATTAGGATCTCTTTGTAGATCTCTTCATTTTTTTAACCCTCAGGTCACTTTTTTCTTTTGACTTAACAGCCTCTAAACATGAGGGTGTTTTTTTATTACTTAATTTTTTCCTTCTTCTTGCTAATTATGGTTATTGACATGTGGTGTTTATGTTGTTTGGGGTCTATAAAAATTGAATTCTTTGCTCAGTTTTTTTCTTGTTATTATTGTTTGCTCATTGATTTTTATAGAAATACCTCTTATTGAAAATTCAGCTTTTTTCTTTGATGTTTAAGCTCAGTTTTCAGACTATCTTGTTTTTAAATTTCAACTTAAGCAACTTTCCTTTTGAATAATTTATTTTTCTTATTTCTCTTTATTACACTGTTTTCCTGAACTAATTGAAATGATGTACCTTCACATTTATAAACCCTCTTGTTGACTGCTTAAAGAAATTTTTGCTGAGGTTTTCAAATTAAATAACTATGTTTCTTGAAATTTTAAGTGGTTATTTTCTGTTAGCAATTTTTTTGCACTTGGTATTATTTATTTTTTAAATTATGTGTAAAGATAGCTTTCAACATTCATTTTGATTTTATCTCCTCAGATTTAACAGTAAATATGGGTTGTACTTACAATTGGAGTAATAAGGTCACCTGTTCTCTATAACCAAAGTATGATCTACAAAGAATATTTAATAATTTAATATTAAGGTATTTTGAAACGAGAGGAAAATGGATTTGGGAGTGCCAGAAAGGGTTTGGGGTAATCAAATACAGCAATGGTTTCATGCTTTTCTCTCTGCACCAACACATCCACACCTGCAATAACACTCATATATATTCACACATATACATACACACACAGACATATATGCATTTACACAATTTACATTCATTTTGCCATGTAGTTCCAGATGTTCCTTTAGAACTTTGATTTCAGAAATGACAGGAAAAGTACAAGTAATGTTCTGATAAGATTATGTAGAAAACAGATAGCCTGCAAATTAGAAAAGAGGAAACATGGGATGCAATTGTTGATTTAAAGAAGAGATAAAAGTCAAAGCAGTAGCATTTGTTTCCTGCAGAAGTTTAGAGATTTTGGGCAATCATAGCCAGAGCTTAAATGGATAACACTGATCTTTGAAAAAGCAAGAAATGAAGGAGCTAAAATGTTTTGTTTTTACATTTCCTGCATTTGTGGTTTTGCCCAAAGAATTAAGAGGATCTAGGTTACATGGCCTAGAATGATCCATGAGTGTACTGAACAATAATTTTCTTAATATTTTTAGGTTTTCTTCTATAATTATAAGTAAAGAATTGTATATAATTAATCCATGTAGCCACGATTAACTCCATTGAAGCATAGAGAAAATGAAAAGAGAATAGTGACCAAGAAGTTGAGGACTGGGGCAAGAGTCCAGTTGAACAAATTCAAGCAAGCATATCACCTGTTAGATGGGGATAACTATTCTATTGTAAAAGTAATATTGAAGTCAAATACAAAATTATATTTTCTAATCTCTACTCAAGTTCTCATCACATGTAGAAAGACAATCTGTTCATGTACTCTTAGTCTTTGCATTTCCATTCACAACAGCAAATGTTACAAATTTTTTTCTCCAAGTCTCCCATACATCCCATTTTCTCATCCTCTTATCTGGGAATCTCACTTCATAGTTCACTGTAGAATTTAAAAACATTTTCTTGAGAACATCTTCCTATCTTCTGCTTGTCTCATATTTTTCTAACATTTCCTTATTTTCTTCTTCAGTTTCTCTGATAAATAACTTGTTTTCTCCCTAAAAATGACAGACTTGGAATTCAGAAAAGCCTGGAAAATCATGCATGAACTGATGCTGAGTGAAGTGAACAGAACCAGGAGAACATCGTGAATATTAACAACAACATTGTGTCATGATTAACTATGCTGGACTTAGCTCCTCTCAGAAGACTTCTGATGGAAAATGCCATCCACATCTAAAGAAAAACCAGCACCTATGGAGCCTGAATACATACTAATCATACTGTGTTCACTTAAAAAACTTTTTAAATTTTTTTCTTTTTCTTATGTTTTTCTGCTTTGGTTCTGATATGAAAATATGTTAAACTTGATTGTACATATATATATTATATCAGATTACTTGCTGATATGGGGAGGGTAAAAGCAAGGGAAGAAAGTAGAAAATGTAGAAAAAGTAAAGCTTACAAGAAGGTGCATGCAATTGAAAAAAAAATGAATTAACATTAAAAAGCAATGCTAACCTCACTTACTTACCATTGATTCATTCCCTTTCCATATTCTCCATCAGATTAGCTCCACATTTGTGTATTTCTCCATCCACTTTTTCTTTGCATATTGTCCACAGATACACACACATATGTCTACTCTTTAGAAGCAGGAAAACCTTAATAGATTCTACCATTCCTTTACAATATCATCCTTTATATCTTTCCCTCTTCAGTTAAGCTCTGTGAATGAGGTAGCTATAATTGCTGTTTCAAATGTCCTTACTTTTTTATGTTCTGAACCTATGTGTATGGTCCATCAAATCAGCCAAAACAGATTGCTCCAGATTTTTTAAAAATTTTATTTTATTTTTTCAAGCAATAAAAATTCTATCTTCTTGGGGCTGCTAGGTGGTGCAGTGGATAGAGCATCAGCCCTGGAGTCAGGAGTACCTGATTTCAAATCCTGCCTCAGACACTTAATAATTATCTAGCTGTGAGGCCTTGGGCAAGCCTCTTTAACCCCATTTGCCTTGTAAAAACCTAAAAAAAAATCTATATTCTTTCTTCTTCAATTCTCCCTCTTCTGCATTGTGAATGGAGGAAGATAAAACACTAGTGTTCCCATTCTCTGTTCTCAGTGCTATACCTCTCTATCAGAAAGTATATACTATATTTCACTGTGATTTTTCTGGAAAGATAATTGGTTATTTTGCTGATCAGAATTTCTTACTCTTTCTAAGTCATTTGTTGTTAATTGTTTTTTTTTTTGTGTGTGTAAATTTTTATTCTGGTTTGTTTCTTTTTTCACTAATTCATTTACATCCTCCCAGGTTTCTATGAAATCATCCAATTCATAAGTCTTCCAGCAAAATAAAAATTCATTACATTTATATATCATGACTTTTCACCTTTTCCAGAATTCATAAATAACCTCTAAGTTTCCCATAATTTGGATATCCCATGAAAAAAAAAAACATGTTTTTGAATAACCTTTGTTTTGTTTTGTTTAGGAATAATCCTTCCCTTAATCTTGTTCTTTTCCAGTTGTTCATTTATATCCAATTCTTTGTGACTTTATGTTCATGAAGTATGCTAGGTCTACAATCCTTGACTGCATCCCAATGTCTGTCCAAAGTTCATTCCATGTCACTATGTATCCATTCCATTCTCTGCCATTCCTTTCCCTTGTTGTCTCTCCCTATTCCCTCCTTATTTGAATAGATGACTACTCCTGTATAGATGGACCTAATTATGTGAAATAATTTCACTTAACATTCTTGTTTCCCCAATATCCAGTGGGGGGTTCTATTCCCTTCTGCTCTTTCAATTCTTTTTTTTTTTTGTTATCGAAGATATAATAGAAACATTCTTTTAATTAGATACTTTTAAAGATCCCTGATAATGAAAGGGTTCAGAAGGGATACATGTATCATCTCCACATATTAGATGTGGACATATTCACTTATGTTTACTTTTTATGTTTTTCTTAGGTACCATAAGCGATCTTCATAGTTTCTATACAACTCTGATCTTTTCATTAGGAATGCTTAAAATTTCCCCATTTCCTTAAATGTCTAACCTCCCCCCAATCTTCTCCTCCCATATTATTTCCCATAGGAATATAATCAGTTTTGCTAAGTAACTTATTCTTGACTGTGATTTTATATCTTTTCCTTTCTGGAACATCATATTACAAGCTATCTCTTCCTTTATAATGGTGATTACTAAATTGTGCATGATCCTGAACTTGCCTCCTTGATATTTAAAATGTTTCTGACATTTTGTAGTATTTTTCTTTGATTTAGAAGTTCCAGATTTTTGCCTTATCATATGTGGGTTGAAGGATGAGACTGATACCCTGGCATCTAAGTCAGATCACTCTGTTCACTCACTTCTCAGCTTGCTCCTTTCTTGGTATACTACTTAGACTTGAGATGACTAGAGGCAGGGATAGGACCAGGCATAGATCTCCTCATCAGTTTGCTCTGAATCTGTGACCTGTCATCAGTTAATGAGCCACAAAGCTGTTGTATCACTTCTGTCTTCTTCATGGTTACTTGGTATATATTGGGAGTTCTAATGTGCGAATCTTAGACTCTTTCTTGTTGTAATTAACTTTGTAAGTCACTTTGCTCTGGGGTCCCACACATTTGGTTTCACACCATACCTCATCCTTCACCAGTGTTAGTAAAGCTTTTTGTGTGTCTCCTTATTCCACCACAGGATGAAAAAAAAATCATTTCGACATTTTCTTATCTCCATCAGGATTTGGTGTGATACATTTTCTAAATATATTTGAGGAGTTGATGGGGATAATTCTTGATGTACTGCTTCCTCCTACTCCACATTGTTGGAATTTTTATTCTACCTTACCTTTAATTGTCAAATCTCTTGGCCATTTCCTGGATGTTTCTTCTCCTTGGCCTTCCCTCAAGTAAGTAGTCTGTCCTCTATGAATTTTCCAGTCACTATTCACTGTTGGATCAACTCCAACCAGATCACTCCTTAGTTTCCTTTACCGAATCTCTTTTTTAGGGTTTTGAGGGGATACTTTTATGATTAACTCTTTTTAATGAAAATATTCCAGTCTTGTTTAGTACTTTAATGTGCCTTGATTATCTTTTGCTTTTTTTATTTTTTTACTTAAGGCAATGGGGTTAAGTGACTTACCAAAGATCGCACAACTAGGCAATTATAACGTGCCTGATGCCGGATTTGAACACAGGTCCTCCTCACTCCAGGGTCACTGTGCCCCTAATTGCCTTGTTATTTATCTTGACTGCTGTGTTTGCATTTTAACAATTTTTCAGAAGTGTTTAGAAGGCCTCTATTTCATTAAAATTATTTTTTCTCAGTTTGCTTATATTGTTTTTCTGGGCAAGTTATTCTTGGTTTTAAGACTACATTGCTTTATTTTTGCTTATTATAGTTCTCATCTCTTTATTCATGAATAGTTCTATTTACTATATTTTAATATTATCTTGACTGTGGATCCTTGGTACTTGGATTCTTTCTGACTTCTTACAGATTTTTTTTCTTTCATTTGAGCACTGAATTTTGACTATGATATTTGAGCAGTTTTCTTTTTGGTTTATTTTCAAGAATATATTTGCCTATTTTTCTGCTAATTTTAATAGTTCTGAACAGTTTCTTTACAAGATTCCTATGCCTTTTTTGGTATTTCAATGACTATAAAATTATCTCTTCATGATATATTTTCCATGTGAGATTTTTTAAAATAGATATTTGGAATTTTTAAAAATTGTTTTTAGCCATTTGACTTTGAATATTTCTTATTATCTTGTAGAATAATTTTGTTTTGGTTCATTTTAATTTTCAAAGAATTTCTCATTTGGTAATTTTTTAACCTCTTATGTACAAGATCTTTCATTTATTTTCCAATTTTTCTTTTCTGTAGCATTTTTTTTAATTTGCTAAATCTTTGTTAATTCTTTTAAAAATAATTTTTACTTTATTCAGGCAATTCATGTTTCACTCGTATTTAATTTGTGTTTTTCTTGGAGACTTTGCTTGTAGATATTTTGCTGTAATTCTCTTCTTCTGAGTTTATAGTTTAGGCCTCTCTGTCACTGTAGAACTTTTTTATGGTGGATGTTTTTATTATATTTGTGTTTTTGCATTGTTGTTTGTTTAGTTTCCCAATCTTTAATTTTTGGTTCTATGTTTGAAAGATTGCATTAGGGACAGTCTCTGAAGACTATTTCAGATGATAACTGAGGTTTTTACAATTTCCTTCCTCTTTTTTTTGGGAGGGGTTATTCACTTTGCTCCCACTGCTACTCTCTCTGGGTAATGAATGATATGTTATTCAAGGATTTTAGGGAAGGCTCAAGATGAAGCCAAAGTTCAAACAAAGTAGTTTGATCTAGGATGAAGTCTGATAGTTGCCCTCTCAGTCTGAGCTTTTGAAGCTCAACTACATTTCAGTTGGAGTGAGCTAACACACCTGTGGGCATACCCATAGTTGGAGCTCATAGATTGATGTTGTTTCTACTGGCCATGAATTTTCTCCAGATTTGGATATAGAACTGAATGTTTTTCCTTGAACTGAACTGCCTACCTTGGTTACTTACCTGCGGCCCCGCACCAGGATCAGAGCTCTTGAAGCTGCAGCTAGCTTATGTTCCTGCTCTTTTTCTAGGACACAGTCTCAGGTCAAGTCTATGTATGCAACTTGGCTTGGTCCACTGCCCCTTCAGTTCTTCTCTTTAGTTCTCATTTGATTAGTTTTGTGATAAATACTGCAGAGCTACTACTTGGATCTTATTCCTGCTAAAAGGATCATCCTGTCCCTGCTGGGGTCAGAATCTTTTTTTTTGTTCTAGTATGTAAATCCAGCTATCTGGCACAGTAGATGGAATGCTGAACCTGGAGTCTGGAAGAACTGAGTTCTACTCTGGCCTCAGACACTTACTAGCTTGTGACTCTGGTCAAGTCACTTTAGCCCTGTTTGTTTCAGTTTTCTCATCTGCAAAATGAGCTAAAGAAGAAAATGGCAAATCACACTGCCAGTTTTGCTAAGAAAACCCTAAATGGGGTCATGAAATGATTGAATAACAGCAATACAAATGTAAGCCTTGCTTCACTTTTTCACATTAGAAGCTTCTGCTGCCTGTCTTTAATTAGCACTTGTCCTTGTTGGTTTAGGATCTCTGTCTATGTTCCTATATTTACTTAGATTTAGAAAAAAATTATACATGGTTTTTCCTTTGGATTTCCCAATAAGCTCCTTCTGTATGCCCAAAGGGCAACAAAAATGTGCATACCCTTTGTTCCAACAATACCACTACTGGATTTATACCCTGAAGAGATCATGGAAAAGGGTAAAAATATCACTTGTATAAAAATATTCATAGCAGTCCTGTGTGTGGTAGAAAAGAATTGGAAATTGAATGAATGTTCATCAATTGGGGAATGGCTTAATAAACTGTGGCATATGTAAATGATGGAACACTATTGTTCTGTTAGAAACCTTGAGGGATGAGATTTCAGAGAAGCCTGGAAAAACTTGCATGAACTGATGCTGAGTGAAATGATTAGAACCTGAAGAACAGCACCATGGGAGTGATAATCAACCTTAATGGACTTGCTCATTCCAACAGTGCCACAATCAGGCACAATTTTGGGGTATCTGCGATGGAGAATACCATCTGTATCCAGAGAAAGAATTGTGGAGCTTGAACAAAGACCAAAGACTATTACCTTTAATTAAAAAAAAACACCCATTATCTTATTATGTAATTTTGCTATCTCTTATACTTTATTTTTTTCCTTAAAGATATAATTTCTCTCTCATCACATTCAAATTAGATGAATGTATACCATGGAAACAATGTAAAGACTAATACTGCCTTCTGTGGGGGGTGGGGGGGAAGTGAGATTAGGGGAAAAATTTGTAAAATTCAAAATAAATAAATAAATTTAAAAAATAAAGACTCATTCTGGTTCTCTTTCAGTACTTGTGAAGATAACTGCATCCTCATATGCATATCTTGATTGATCTCCTTTGCTGAGTTTTCATCAATATTTCCCACATTAATATGGTTCTCCCCCAAGTCTCTGTCTTGGCTCTTTTCTCTTCATTCTCCATACTGTCTGAATTGGAAACTCATAAACTGCAATGAATTCTCCTGACTCTCAATTTTGTATTCTTTCTAAAGAAATTTCCAGATTTACACACACACACACACACACACACACACACACACACACACACAAACACATACACATACACACACACACCTATTAGTATTTAAATATTTTTTCCTTCAAAAACACTGAACAATGAGAATTCTTATCAAAAATATGAAAATTTAGTTCAGGAATATAAAGTGTGGCTTATTGACCAATTAGTAAGCATTAATAATTGATTCTAATTAAAGTTACATTTTGGGCATTTAAACCTCTAAGTTATGAATTATAATTGAAAAATTATTTGTGGAACTGGAAACATTTGTCATGTAAAATAGATAAACCAATTTGAAAGGCTTATTTTATTATATCATTTCAATGCTGCTAAAGGTTAATTTAATACCAAAGACTTTTTTATTTATTACTAAATTGATTACTATTACTTAATAGCTTTCCATGTTTATCTCTTGGAAATTCTTGAGAAGCAGTCACTGGTAATTCAAAATCAATTACTGTAGTTGAATAAAGAAGCATGATCTTTTTTTTTCCTGTCTAAAAAAATAAAGACTTGGGACCAAAACAATGTATCATCTTTTGGAATTAAAATCTATTCTGAAAAAAAAATGATTCCAGTCACACACATACAGAACAAACCTCTGACCAGAGATAATTCTATAATACTAATATATTGGTTACCTTCTCCTGGGGCCTCAGTAAACACAACAAGAGCCAAAAACTGAATTACTAAATGCAAGCTAGTTTCCAGATCCTAACAAATGCCTAGTATCTCAATGTGAAATAATGGACATTATAGTTAAAGATGGACCTATTATTGTGTATTATCTTGTTTGCTTAGCGTCATGCTACATTTTGATGTGATACAATTTAATATAACCAGATGATTGCAAATCCTTAAGTGAAAACACTTAGAGTCAGTACATCTGCTGATAGCTACCCAGGCTGCACTTCTCTGATCTGAATTTTGGTAGCTTTTTATAGGACCAGATGTCTGAAGGGAATAAGTAATCCCTTTTTATGTGAGGATACAGTTCATGAATGTGCATATATTTTGGGGGGGGTACTGCAGATCCTCAAAGAAAATGAGGGAACAAAGAGTTTGGGGTTGAATTTTCCTAAACCTAGCATTTGCATAATTCTCCCCACTATAGTGAGTCTCTAAATGCTGATTGATTGGGTTGACTATATGGAAGCAGTTTGAATGAAAATTTTAATTGTGTATGTCCTTCCATATTTTGAGTTTTCTTTTCTGGATATAGTTTACTATGATTTCATGGAAATTCCAGGTTCAAAAAAGAAAGCAATTAAAATCAGAAATAATAATTTGATTTCTTATATGGGTCCTTATATGGATTTTGATTTTAAATATTATTCCTTCCAAAAAAAGAGTAATCTTAGTACTGCTTAGTACCATTCTATTCTGAGAAACTTGTATAATCACCCCATTTCAATTTATGGCAATGCATTAATGTAGGGACTCTAAGAAGAATGTATGGAGAATGAGGCTGGCAATCTAGATGACTCAAATCCCATCTCTGACTCTTGGATAGCAGATATGTGGCATGGTGGTATAGACTTTTTGGGCTTGGGCATCAGGAAAACCTTAGATTGTTGTATCTTGCCTCAGGCACTTAATGACTGCATGAACTTGGGCAAATCACTTAACCTCCATGAACCTCAGTATTTTAATCTGTAAAATAAAGACAATGACATTTTCCTCCCAGGGTTTTTGTGAGGATCAAATGGGATAATAAAGCCCTTTGCAATGTTTAAAGTATTAATATAAATGCTTAGCTCTTATTATTGTTTTTATCATTGCTATTATTCTATGTCTTCTATTTTATTATTTATTGTTTTGCAGGACAATAGGGTTAAATGACTTGCCCAAGGTCACACAGATAGCTAATTATTAAGTGCCTGAGGTAAAATTTGAACTCAGGTCTTCCTGACTCCAGAAGTTTTGTTCTATCCACTGTGCCAACTAGCTGTCCCCTCTTCTTTTTTAATTGTAAACTTAAAGGTTATCCCTATTCACATTTCAATGTCCATAAAGGAGCAAAAATAAAACATTTCTCACTCTTGAGATTCCTCAGTAAAAAATAATAGTTCCTATTTTCCAGAATTTAGTACTATTTAGAGATTAATAATAATATAGGTATACCAATTATTATAATAAATATTTCTATGGCATTTACTATGCATTGAGTACTGTGTCAAGTGCTTTTAAAATATTATCTGATTTGATCCTCATAACAAATCTGGGAAATAGGAACTATTGTTCTCTTCAATCTGCAATCTATGGAACAGGAAAAACGGAAGTTACGTGTTTTGACAGGGATCACACCGCTTAATGTCTTTGGCTAAATTTGAACTCAGGTCTTTGTGGATCCAGGTCCAATACGCATTATACACTACACTATCTAGTTGCTTCCACTGCCAAATTATATGTATATTAGCTATTAAGTTTCATTACACTGTTATTACTTCTTATTCTCTGTTGTACCTTTAGGGTTCTAAACTGGAATCTGTAAAACATACACACATATATGCAAAAATAGTCTCAATACCATTTGTTTCCTTTTTAATACTATGCATTTTATTTCATGTGTTAAGAACTTTTGATTATTGTATGGGTATGCAGGAAAGAGTGTCCAATACCTGTTGCTTTGTGACTTCATTTCTAACTTTGGGTTCTGGCAAGAAATATATAATTATTATTTTTATGTGACCTAATTTTTGCATTTTTCTAGATTTATTTTAACTGATATTTTATTTTTCCAAATATATTTTATGAAAGTTTTTCAACATTCACTCATATAAATATTTATATTTTTAAGTTACAAAATTTCCTTCCACCCTTCCTTCTTATCTCCCTCCCCTCAGTGCCAAACACTCAGGTTACCATTGTACATACATATTTGTATTATGCATATTTATAGATGAGTAATTTTCAGTATGAGGAATTAGGATTAGGGGAAGGAAATATATAGAAGAATTTTTTTTAAAAAGGGCATGGAGTGTTCATCAGATTCTGAAGGATTTTTGTTATGTTTTGTTTTGTTTTGTTTTGTTTTGTTTTTCTTCCTTTGAATGGGGATAACGTTGTCCATAGAGTGTCCAATACAGTTGTCCTAGCTCTCTGAACTGCTGAGAGGAGCTGCTTCCATCATGGTTGATCATCTCACAATATTATTGTTAATGTGTAGAATGTTCTCTTGGTTCTGTTCCCTTCTCTCAGCATCAGATCCTGTAACTCATTCCATGCTTCTCCAGAGTTCAACCATTCATGGTTTCTTATAGAATAATAATATTCCATGATATTCATATACTATAACTTGTTTAACTATTTCCCAATGGATCAGCATCCCTTCAATTTTCAATTATTTGTCACTACAAAAAGAGGTGATAAGAATATTTTGGAACATGTGAGAATTTTCCCATTTTTTTTGTTTCCATTGGATTACTGAATACTTTTATTCTGCACATAGAAGCCACTAAATGATCTGGCCCATGGGCTTATTGGGGCTGCATCACAAGTATATGACTCTGCACATCAACACTGGGGGTGGGGGTGAGAACAGATCTTTGTAGCCCAGTCACAAGTTAAGATCTTCTAATAAATGATGAAATGATTAGGTATAGTCTCTGACAAAACAGTTCTAATGAAGCAGTGAGAACACAGATAGGTGGAAGAGAGAGGGGTGGAGTTAAGTAGCAGAGGTCCCCATCCTCAAAACAAAACTGGTCTACTACTTGGTGCTGTCCATTCTTTGGAAAAGGACTTCTACAGAGGTGACTGTTGTCTACTAGCTCTGAGGCTTCATGGTCATGGTGTTTACTTGTCCTGAGGGTTTCTGAAGTTCCTTCCAGTGAATTTAGCCTTGCTGCCCAGCTCTTCCTCAATTCTGAGAAGTTGGTTTTAATTGGCTAAATGCTCATATTGGAGGGGGGCCCCAGTCTTGATCTGCTGAGTACAGAGACCCACCCCCAGGTCTGCAATGAAGGTATCTTCAGTCTCCCCAGAATGATGGGAAACCATTACTCCCTATCTATTGGACTGGGCCAGATTGCACGCCTGGAGAGATCTGATCATGGAGCCAATCTGGTTTACTTTGAGCAGGAGTCAGTTGCAAGCTTTCTCATTCATAGCCTTTTCAATGTGCTTGGGAAATGATCACTGTGAGATCATCCCGTAGAACCTAGATGCCAGCAGTTTCAGTAAAATTCTTCCAAGCTGCCCAATCATCCTGGTCAAAGGAATCTTCAATAGATACCACTTAATAGTCCCTGATGAAGCTTTTGTAAAGGTGAGAAGCTTGGCAGGTGAGAGTTATCTGTTGGGATCATCAGGAGACTTGAAGTCCAAGCCATATTTCCCAGACTAGAAGAATTCAGAGGCAGCAACATCCATATCAATTACAACCTTGCCAGTATAGCCAGCCTTGCCAATTGCTTCCTTCAGCAGCTCCAGAGCTTCTTTATTCTCCAGTATGTTAGGAGCAAAGCCACCTTCATCTCCTACATTGGTGGCATCCTGTCCATATTTCTTAATCACATTCTTCAGGTTGTGGTAGACCTCAGCTCCAATGTGCATGGCCTCCTTGAAGTTTACTGCTCCATAAGGGAGGATCATGAACTCCTGCATTGCTAGTTTGTTACAAGCATTGATCACATTGAAGGCTGGAACTGGCAGGATGACTTCTTCATTGCCTGCAAGATCAGCAATGTGGTGGAACAAGGAGATACCTTTGTCAGCAGCCCCAGTCTTACAAACAACCAGAGACTCCCAATATGGCATTTGCTCCAAATTTAGATTTATTCTCAGAGCCATCCATCTCTATCATCAATTTGTCAATCTTCTGCTCCACAACATTCAGTTTCTTGCTAATCAGGTTCAGGGCAATAGTTTTAATTGATGCGCTCAACCATTTTGAGATACCATTTCCCATATAGTGGGTCTTATCATTGTCTCAGAGCTCCAGGGCTTCATGGATGCCAGTTGAAGCCCCACTGGGCACAGCAGCTCTGAAGAGAACTTTTGAAGTACAGAGATCAACTTCGATGGGAGGATTTCCATGAGAGTCAAAGATCTTTTTTGCAATGATCTTCAAAATTGACATGTTGAATTTCTGGATGGGGATTGCTCTGCTGGATTCAGAGAACAGAGGTAGAGGTGAATTTTCCCATTTTTTATGATTTTTTTCTGGACAGACCTAGAATTGGAATGGGCATACTTACATATTGCTCTCCAGAAAGGTTGGATCCATTCTCAACTCCACCAGCAATGCATTAATGTCCCAATCCTCACACAACTTCTACAACATTGATGGTTTTCCCTTTTTTGTTACCTTAGCCAATCTGATAAGTGTGAGGTGATCCATCAGAGTTGTTTTAATTTGCATTTCCCTAATCAACAATTATTTAGATCATTTTTTCATATGATTGTATAGAGCTTTAATTTCTTCATTTGAAAACTGTCTATCTAGTCATATCCTTTGACCATTTATCAACTGGGGAATGACTTGCAACCTGATTAATTTGATGCATTTCTCTATATATTTTAGAAATGAGACCTTTATCAGAACTCTAGTTGTGAAGATTGTTTACCAGATTTCTGTTTTCCTTCTAATTTTGGCAGTATTGATTTTATAATTCATTTTTTTAAATTTATTATAGTCAAAAATCATTCATTTTGCAGTTTATAATATACTCTATTTCTTGTTTGGTCATAACTTTGTCCTTTCCCTAGATATGGTAGATAATTTCTTGGTTTATTGGTTTATTACTTTATCTATACTGTTGCCCTTTTTGTCTAAATTCTGTGAGTCTATGCCTAATATTTGCCATAGTATTTTCCATTGTCCCTCAACATTTTTTTTTGTCAAATAGTGAGTTCTTAGCCCAAGAAACTAATGTCTTTGGGTTTGTCAAACAATAGAGTACTGTAGTTATTTACTACCATTTCTTTTGAACCTATTTTAAGACTGATCCATTACTCTGTTTCTTAACTAGTACCAAGCAATTTTGACGACTGCCTCTTTATAGTATAGTTTTAGATCTGGAAGAGCTAGACCACCTTCCTTTACATTTTCCCCATCACTTCTCTTGTTTTTCTTGATCTTTTGTTGCTCCAGATGAATTTTGTTGCTAATTATTTTTTCTAGCTTGGTAAAATAATTATTTGGTAGTTTGATGTGTATGGCACTGAATAAGTAATTCAATTTGGGTAGAATTGTCATTTTTATTATATTAGCTCAATCTAACCATGAGCAATTGACTTTTTTTCCAGTTATTTAGACCTGACTTTATTTGGGTGAGAAGTGCTTCATAATAGTGCTTTATAACAGTTTTTGGGTTTGTCTTGGGAGGTAAATTCCTTAGTATTTAATGTCTACAGTTACTTTAATTTGAATTTATCTTTTTTTATCTCTTGCTCTTGGGCTTTATAGACTTTATGATTCATATAAAGAAATGCTGATGATTTTTGTGGGTTTATATTATATACTGTTACTTTGCTCAATTTGTTAATTGCTTCAAGGAGTTTTTTAGACGATTTTCTTGGGTTTTCTAAGTATTCCATCATATCATCTGCAAAGAATGAAAGTTTTGCTTTCTCACTGCCAATTCTGAGTCCTTCAATTTCTTTTTGTTCTCTTATTGGTAAAGCTAACATTTCTAATACTATTTTGAATAGTAATGGTAATAATGGGCATCCATCCTTTTTTCACCCTGATCTTATTCTCTGTTTATCCCCATTTCATATAATTACATATAATATTTGTTTAATGTTTTAGATAGATACTACTTATTATTTTAAGGAAATCTCCATTTATTCCTAAACTTCCTAGTTTTTTTTAATAGGAATGGATATTGCATTTTATCAAAGGCTTTTTCAGCATCTATTGAAAAAATCATATGATTTCTATTGGTTTTTCTATTGATATGTTCTATTAATTTGAGTGTTTTCCTAATATTGAACCATCCCTGCCTACCTGGTATAAATCTTACCTGATCGTGGTGAATTATCCCAATAATAATTTACTGGAATCTCACTGCTAAAATTTTTCATTAGGGAGATTGGTCCATAATTTTCTTTGTTTTGGTTCTTCCTGGTTTAGGTATCAGCACCATGTTGGTATCATAAAAAATCTGGTAGAACTCCATCTTTGCTTATTTTTAAAATAATTTCTGAAGCATTCCTTGATAAAATTCACTTGTAAATCCATTTGTACCTGGAGACTTTTTCTTAGGAATTTTATTGATTGGTGTCTTCAATTTCTTTTTCTGAAATGGGGTTATTTAAGTATGGTATTTCCTTTCCAGTTAATCTGGCTAGTTTGTATTTTTGTAAATATTCATCCATTTCATTCAGGTTATCAAATTTATTGTCATATAATTTGTCAAAGTAGCCCCAAATTATCTCTTTAATCTCTTCCTCATTTGTGGTTAGTTCACCCTTTTCATCATATTTCTAGATTTAAAAGAAATATAGCTTCAGTGTGGGACTATTTCTATAATTATTATCATCTCCTTTTGCTCAAGCCCCAACACATTTTCTTTGGGACATTATATTTCAAACAAAGTTTGCTTATATATCAAGATACTAGGAAATGAAATAATCCAATATGTAATTGTGACAAAATTGCAAAAGAAATCAATAGACTTTATCATGATTCATTCCAGAGAAAGTGCTACAGCCCTTTCCAAAATTTTGCTTAACTGTGGTGAGGGCTTTAGACTTCAGGAATATTAATCACAAAGTTTTGCCTAGCAGCTACTTATACTGGTATCATGTTGCTCTACCTCTTCCTATTCTCCATAGCAGCAGGCTCTTTATAGAAAACTTCAATTCAGTTGTCAGAGTGTGCTTGAAGATGACTCTAGCTGTTTGCCTCCATAATAACTTCACTATACTTGCTAGGATAAAATTCATCTCTGCATACTCTATGAATTCTCACATACATGCAGAAAACTCTGTGAATTTAGATATCATCATTGTTTTCATGGAAACCCTAGGCTCTAACCATATGTTCTAACTTCTCTTCTTCTTTCCAGAAATCCCCTATGGAACAATCAGAGTCATTGCCTTGTTACTAATCACCCTGAGTTATACCACAAAGCTTTGTTGGAAATGGCTTCTTGTATGCTTTACCCCGGTAATTTGTTACTTTCTGATTCCAAGCATAAATTCAGTTCCACTTCCCATGTCAACTATAGCTGTTCTGATAAAATATTTGATTTTTTATATTAATTACTGTGGAGGTATGCTTTAAAATGTCTGAATTGGAGAGAAATAGGATCTTAGGGGCAGTTAGGTGGTGCTGTGGATAGAGCACCAGCCCTGGAATCAGGAGTACCTGAGTTCAAATCTGACCTCAGACACTTAATAACTACCTAGCCATGTGGCCTTGGGCAAGCCACTTAACCATGTTTGCCTTGCAAAAACCTTAAAAAAAAGGAGTAGGATCTTAGGTGTTATCTATATCAAATCTTTCACTTTGCTGATTAGAAAAATTGGATGCAATGAAGTTAAATGGTTTTTTCTAAAATCCTATAGTTGGAGTAGCAGTGAACATCAAGGTTTTACCCCATACTAAGTTTAGTGTATTTTTTGATTTGTCTGTATAAAAGTGAAAAGATAATTTGTGCTAATTATTTTTCAATTCAGTCCTCTCTTGATCCTATATCCAGTTATTTCTATCTTAATACTAATATTAAAATGTAGAAATTATTTTGGGTGCATTTGTGTATTTGCTTTAGAACAAAATTTTCTGCTAAATAATTCCTGTGCATTTCAGTACTTTTAAGCATATATAAGCCCTTATATCTCTGGAAATGAATATACATTTTATTTTGGACTTCACTTTTATTGCCAGTATTCTAATATTTATTGCATGAGATTTCAGAAAAGTTCATAGATCTTGCCACAAAGAAAAAAACATGGTATTCCCCCTTTCATCCCCCCCTAAGCATCCTCAAAAAAATATAGATAAGACACCATGACATTTGAATTGATCAATTAGGAATTCTTTTTTTCAAATCTTTGATTTCCTCAGTTTGTATACTCATTCTCTTGATGTGGATTATAGCTTCACTGTGTTTTAGTCAACAATTTTATAAATTCCTATGACCAAAAGACACTTTTTACCTGGTCAGCATCTTTTTCATGTTGAACCATGATTAATGACTGATTATAGTCCATTATGAATTTTATAATTAAATTGATTTCAGTTTGAAAGATGTGTCAGAACTTGCCATTGCTTGTATGGTATCTTTCTGGCCATTATAACCATACCACAATAAAACACAAGAATTTGACTTTAATGGAGGAAGTCTCAAATATTTTTATAAACTATAAACTTTTTCTCAAAAATTGCAAAAAAGAGTATGACTATTTTTATCTTTTGTAAGTATGCAAGAATGCATATAATTACAATGGATATTATTATAGTAATGAGAAACTACTTCATCCAAAAAAAATGAGGGCACTAGACTTTCCTTTGAATCTTTGGTGTTTCCTTTTCTACTTCCCCCTGCCTAAAAATAAGATCAAATATTTTATATTTTAATGATAAACTAATAAAAGTCCTATCTTTAACTAAAATATCTGCTGAAACTAGTACTTATTTCCCCTTCATGTCAAATTTCTAGGATGTTTATTACAATTACAGACTTCATGTCCTTAACTAATTTGACAACCTGTTAGTGCCTGATTCCTGTTGCTCCTACCTTCTCCAGGGCGATCAACAAAAACAAAATATATTATTATAATGTTATTTCATTGGTAGTATGTTGTTCTCAGGGAACTTATCTATAATTTTCCTTCTCTATTTTAACACTTCCAGGTTTAGAAAACAGCACCATATTTGCGTTATAAAAGGATGTTGGTAGGAATCATTCTTTACCTAGATTTACAAATAGTTAATATAGTATTGGAATTAATTGTTCTGTTAATGTTTGATAGAATAAACTTATGGACCCATCTGGCCCTGGAGATTTTTTTTTCTTAGGGATTTCATTTGTATCTTTCAATTTCTTTTTCTAAGATGGGACTATTTAGACATTCTTTCTTCCAGATTTATAAATTTAAGTAATTTATATATTCACAAATATTCATTGATTTCACTCAGATTGTCAGATTTAATGGCATATACTTGGGTAAAATATTTGCTAATTGTTTTAATTTCTTCTTTTATTGTTATTTCACCCATTTCATTCTTGATACTGTATATTTGTTTTTCTTCTTTCTTTTTTAAATAATCAAATTAATCTATGACTTTTCTTTCTTTTGTTTTCATAAAACGCCTCCTAGTTTTATTTGTTAACTCAATAGATTTTCCTTTTGCTTTTACTAACATTATCTTTGATTTTTCAGGATCTCCAATTTGATAGTAAATTGAAGGGTTTTAATTTTTAATTTTTCTAGTTTTTTTTTAATTACATGCCCAATTCATTGATTTACTCTTTCTCTATTGTGTTGGTGTCAGAATTTAGAGGAATAAAATTTTCCCAAAAGTACTGCTTTGGCTTCATCCCAGAATTTTTGGTATATTGTCTCTTTTGTCATTTTTTAATGAATTTATTGATTGCCTTTTAACTTATTCTTTGATCCACTTACTCTTTAGATTTGATTATTTAATTTCCAATTAATTTTTAGTCTATTTTCCATTAGTCCTTTAGTAAACATTTATTTTTATTGTTCCAATTAAGTTTAATCTATCTTTCCATTGCCTCTGTTGAATGTAATTTTTATTGCATCATTACCCCAAAAGATTGTATTTAGTAATTCTGTCTGTCTACATGGTCAATTTTTGTATAGATACCACAAGTGATGAGAAAAAGTATATTCTTTTCTGTTCCCTTTCAGTTTTCTTCACAGATATCATATCTAACTTTTAAAATATTCTATTCACCTCTTTAGTTTCTTTTTGGTTGCATGTATCAACTTATAAAGGGAGCAGATGAAGACCCCCCCCCCCCTCTTCTTCTCCCCCTCATCCCCCAGTATAGATTTATTATCTGTTTCTTCCTGTAACTCACTTAACTTCCCCCTTAAGAATTTGGATGCTATAGCACTTGGAACCTTTAAGCAATAGTTTTCTCTCTAATCTCTTTTAATTAGGTCTTTTTTTGCTTTTTCTTAGTGTGAGTTCAGGATTGTTAACCCTGATAGATTCTGCTCTCCTTTGACTGCAAAGGATTGTGTCTGTCTGCTTCAAGTATGCTTTTTTTCTTGTAAACAGGTTTTGATCCACTTCACTATCATCTACTTCTCTTTTGTGGGAGACATTCATTAACATTCACAGTTATAACTAATTATTGTGTATTCTCCTCCAGTTTTTCCTCCATTTATCATTTCCTTTTAAACTTCCCTCCTCAATGGTGGGTTTTTTTTTTTTTTTTTTTTTTTTTTAGTATTTTTGCAAGTCAGTTGGGTTAAGTGGCTTGCCCAAGGCCACACAGCTAGGTAATTATTAAGTGTCTGAGGCTGGAGTTGAACTCAGGGACTCCTGATTCTAGTGCTGGTGCTCTATCCACTTAGCCACCTAGCTGACCCTCTCAATGGTGTTGCTTCTGTTTACCACCCCTCCTATCTACCCTCTTGTTTTTCAATTGTCCCCTTCCCTGCCTTTATTTAGTCTTCTTCCTTTCAACTTTCCTGTCAGATAAGATGGAATTTTATATTCCACTGTTTATTTACCTTATTCACTCTTTGATTCAATTCTGATAAAATTAAGGTTCAAGTGATGCTCATTGCCCACTTTCCCATCTTCCCCTCCACTATAATAAAAATTTCCACACTTCTTCATGTAAAGTAATTTGCTCATTCTATCTCTCCTTTCCTTTTGTACCCATTGTAATACTATTTCTCTTCCCTTAATTTTTTTATATCATTACCTCAAATTCACCTTATATCTGTAATCTTCTGACTATGTATATTTCTTCCAACTAAATAATTAGTTATGAAATTTTTAAGAATTACAACTTTCAAGTTCTCATGTAGGTATGTAAACAGATAAATTCCTTTGAATTTTTAAATATCTTTTCCCTTTATACATTGTCAGTTTTCTCTGTGTTTTTGATAATGGAGATTAAATTGCTTGTCCAATTGTGGTCTTCATCTTATGAAAGTTTGAAATCTTTCTATTTCATTGAATGCCCATTTTGTTTCCTTTGAAGTATTGTATTTAATTGTGTCTGGTTGGTGATTCTTGGTTGTTGACATAGGTCCTTTGCCTTCTTTTACACTATGTTTCACAATCTCTGATACTTTAATATTGCAGTGACTAAGTCTTGTGTAATCCTGATTGGGGGTTCCCCAATATTTGAATTGTTTCTTTCTGACCACTGCAGTATTTTTTTCCTTGACCCAATAGTTCTGAAATTGCTTCATATCGCTTTTCTGAAGTGATTCGTCAATTCTTTTACTCTCTTATTCCACAATGTCAGGCAGTTTTCCTTGATAATTTCCTGAAAGCTACTGTTCATGTTCCCCTTTTGATTATGACTTTAAGGTAGCCCAATGATTCTGTCACTGCTTCTCCTGGATCTCTTTTCCAGATCAATTATTTTTCCAATGTTATTTACACTTTTAAAATTATTTTGAATTTGTTAGATTGATTCTTGATGTCTCATAGAGTCATTAGCTTCCACTTTTCCAGTTCTAAGTTTTAAGGAGTTGTTTTCTTCTTTTGTACTTCTTTTTCCATTTGGTCAATTTTATTTCTTAAGGAGTAGTTTTCTTCAGTGGATTTTTGTATCTCCTTTTCTATCTGATCAATTCTACTTTTTAAGCAGTTTTTTTCTTTTTTCCAAGTTGTTGAATTATTTTTTTATAATTCTGCATCTACTAGTCATCCACACTCTGCTTCACCCCAAGAATGCTGCAACAGCCTCAAAGGTACTCTATGAACCTCAGGACCACATACATGCAGCACCAGATAAACAAGCAAGGGTCCTGGCCTGTACTCTGCCATCTTGTCTTCTCTCCCTGTAGTTACTTAATAATTGCTTCCCTCCTTCCTCTTTCTTTACTTTCCTTCCTTGCTTCCTCCCTCTCTTCCTCTTTTCTTCCTTTCCTTCTTTTTCTTTCCTGCCACCAATGAAGTGAAGTAGGAGTGTTCTTGCTCTCATGCTTATTAACGTGATATCTATATCATTTTTGTCAAATACTTTTAATAAAGATGAAAATTATATCAAGGTGTAGATTATTTAACTTGAAAAGGCTATGAGTCAAGACTAAATTGGAGGGAGAGTTTGTGTATTTTTGGTTGCAGATAACTGGGAACTCAGTGTAGCCTCTGAAACTGACACATAGATTTTGCATCAATTCTTTGATAATTTTAGTAATTTTGTCCTGACAACATCAAGAAAACAGAAGTTCTCCATCAGTCATCATCACACCACATAGAGTCATTAAATAACAAATGAAAAAAATTTGAATGTGGTGGATAAGTTCACTTCACTTGTTAGGATGCTTTATAGAAATGTTTACATAGATGATGAGACTGGTGCACATGTTGCCAGACCTAGCTCAGTGTTTGGGAGACTCCAAAAGAAAGTGTGGGAGATAAGAAATATTAGACTGCCTACGTTACTAAAACTCAGAGCCATTGTCCTGACCTCGTTGCTGTAAGTCTATGAAAGCTAGACAGCCTACAGTAGCATGTTGGGAAACTGAATCATTTCCTTTTGGATTGTCTTAGGAAGATTCTGCAGATCACCTGGTAAGATAAGGTACCAGAAACATAGGTCCTTTTTTGAACTGAACTGGCAAGCATTGATACCCTATTGTATTACTCAACACCAATGGGATGGTCACATTGTTAAAATGCCAAAAATATTTGCCACTAACCTCTAATTTTATAAAGCACTCACACAAACCAAGTACTCACATGGACATAAGAATTGATGCAAGGACATTCTTAAGGTCTATGAAGAACTTTGGAATCAACTATTAACATGTTATAAATTGGCACAGGATTACCCAACCTGGTGTACCTCCAAAAAGTGCCATCCTTGCAGAATTACAGTTACTCTGAAGAGCATGTTTGTGCACATTTTCACTCCCAATATTCTTATATAATATTTTTTCTTTGCTGTTGTAGAACCTTCTCAGCTTGTATTACTCTGATTAGCCAAAGTCAGAAACACTATCTTGATCTCATTTGAGTGATTTTTTCCTCTTCAAGCATGAAAGATAACTTCCTTCTTTGCATCCTTTTCTTTCTTATTTCCTTCTTTCCCATTTGAATCTATTCTTTCAACCATTATTTAAATCAAAAAGGACAGAGTGAATGTAAAAAAGTGATAATTATGTCCTAAATACCATGTTAATCATTGGCATTGCCTAACAGAGTTTCTGTACTCAAGGAACTTATATTCTAAATGGATAAATAATGCATATAGGGAATTGATTTTTCAGGGTAATTATGTTTTGGTCTAGGAAAAACCACAGATTGTGAGTGTAATAAAAGTATAGTTGATCGACACTGACTTTCTGGAGGCTGCCATAATATAAACAAAAGGTTATGTGTGCTTGTTGGTGAGTCAAAAAGCAAGTATGGGTGAGATGTTCCCAGGTAATTCATACCTGAATGGCTCATCTCCCTCTAAGTGTGGTTTCTGATGGTCAAGTTTGGAGGATGGAAGAGTTTTATCAATAGTGGCAGCAATAAGATGAAAAATGACTAGAATGGATGAAACTGAGAAACAGTAGTGCCAAGAAGAGAAGAATAGGTCATTATACTGTTTCTAGGTTTACCCAGAGAGAACATTAAGGGCTATATTTATTCATATCGATTAAATATTTATTAAGTATTTCTGATCTCCTGAATACAATATTATGTTCTGAAGATACAAAGATATATTTGAAACAGACCCCACAGAAGTAGTGATTCCCCTCTAATTATGATTAAATACTTCTATTTGTAGCTTTCATGACAAAACATTCCCTAAATACTAAAGCAAACAAAAAAAATCCAGAGATCTTAGGATTTCTCTTCATTTGTGTAGACATTTGTAACTGACATGCATCTTGAGAAATGGATTATAGGCCTAAAGATTTTAGTTGCTAAAATTTCAATAATATTATATATGCACCTACACTAAACACAATTTTCCCTTTTTCCTTTCTTTTTCAGGCATATATGGATTACAGAATTCCTCAAACTCAATAACTCTAATCATTTGGTCTGTCATTATTTGAATATTTTTTCCTGGGAATAGTTTTTTGGTAAATTTGAAATCATTTTAAGACTAGTATGTTTCCCCCAATAAGCCCATAGAATTTCTATGAACCTTACTGTTCCTTGCCAAGGATATCTTGTAGTCTCTTGACAATTCCAGTCAACTTCAACTGCTCCAAGTGAAACACAACAGAAAGAATACATTCATCAGCCTATAACAACAAAACAATAATGATATGAAGTTAGCTCATCAAATGCAAAACAGGTGAGAACCTAGAAAAAATATTATAAAGTCAGAGTTTGTTGAATTTATTTTAAACCCTATGCATTAAACCCTATGCCTATATATAGGCATACTTATTCATGTAGGGAGTCAAGGTGAGCAATGAAGATATAACAACTTTACGAAATAAATGCCAGATTTGGACATATTTGGTTATCATATAACCATATGATTAGGAAATACTCATTCACACAATTAATTATGATCTTTAAAAACAAGAGGAAAGAAAGGGATAAAGTAATAGGAACATACTTAAGAAGACCATAGAATAATAAGGATAATCTTGCTAAGGCTAAAATAGTCCAGTATAGTAATTTTCTTATAGATTATACTTGATAAATGGTTGTAAAATGAATGGAACTGGAAATTAAATCAAATGCATAAACAATGTTTCCAAACCAATTCCAAACTGGTTAGAAATAGTTTAGTTCCTTTTCACTGTACTGATTAAATGAAACTGGCAATATAAGTCAGACGTACAATATCATAGATCATAGAAATAAGAAATGGAGGGGAACTTAATGTTCATATTGTCTACACCTATCACTTTTACATATGAGGAAACCAGTGTCTTTAGAGATTGACTTTCCTAAGGTATTACCTGTCATTTAATATTCAAACATAGGTTCTCTTCTTTAGATATATATCTTTTACCACTATAGCATATTATTTGTGCTGGCTTCAATAAACTAGGCATTATTAGTGTATCACTACATACTGCATTGATCAATCAACAAGAATGTATTAAATTTATTAAAAATATACTACCTTCCAGGATTAGTATTAAATGCAGGAAAGATAAATAATTTTTTTAGAAAATATCTCCTTCAATATAACACTTTTTCCTGTTTATGACTTTTTCTTCTAAAGATTGTACACACATTTATAGCATGATGTATGTATATTGCATATGATATGTGTGTATATTGTATAATTATGTCTAATATATGCAGTTATGTATTTATTTATATGTGTATAATTTTCCTACAATCAGTAGGGAATTTCTGAAACAGGGACAATGGTATGATGTGGTCAGGTATATGCTTTAGGATTATTATTTTGCCAGCCATTTTGAAAGTATTCAGGCTATATAGGTGAGATTTCCTGAATAGAGGTTCTATTTGAGAGAAAAGAAATAAACCTTTAAATTAAACCAGGCATCTTGGGCCATGACTAGCTCTTATAGAAAGGTCACACAAAGCATGAACAAAAAGCTATAAAAACACATAAGATGTGGCACTTTTTTAATACAGAGACTCACTAGACAAGGAATTTTATAAAATGTCATGTAATCTACAAATGAATTTTCTTGATCCATGATGGGATAAATCATAATAAAAATTCCAAATTTTTTTCTGGTTTTATATCAGTTTTACCTTTACATAATTGCCTACATGTTCATTTCCTTTGTGTATTACTCCCTCATGCCCCACCCCCCCAAAGAATAAAAGAAAAATCTTGCCTCATGAAAATGCAGGAGAGTCATGGCATATAAAGACCATCTTTAAAATGCGCATTATTTACTTGACAGACTGTAATAGCTGTTTCAAGGATATTATGGGTTGTCACGTGAATATGTATTTTAGAATACTATAGTATAAATACTGCACCTGCACAATACACATCAAAACTATAATGTAACAAAGTGCCTTTTGAATATTAGGCATTGTGTCAGAATGTATGGGACATGGACAAACCAGTTGAGTAAAAATGAGAAAAGGCAGATGATCTTATAGACCCAAATTAAATCTAATTCACATTTTGAGAATAGGAATATGGTTTGAAGAAATTAAATATTTTTAATCCTTTTTAAAAATTGAGACTGCAACTGCAATTTCAGGGTATAACTCAGGCATCAATAACTTGACTCATTCATCAAGTAAAATAGCTTTCTTTGCAATGTCCATTTTGGCTGAGATTATGAAATAATGAGAATCTAAAATAGCTTTCTTCTTGCAAGATTTGTGACCCAATTCCCAAACAGAAGAGACATAATAAATTGATTACACTTCCATTTGGAAGTGTATTTAGGCTAATATTAAATAAAAAAAGAATATGTAAAGACCAGTGTGGTATAGGTACAATGTAGACGAATGAGTTCTCTTAATGTTTGAATTTTAGTATCTGTCATTAATTTGGAGTTGCAATTGAAATTCTTGGTTTGCTTTATTCAAATAAATTCTGCAATATTGCTTTGTTCCTCTATTTTATATGCAGATATCCTTGTACATTTAGATAATCAGGCTTGAAATGTTAAAATGCTCTTTGGCTTCTCCCTTTATCACGATTCTCATATCCAGTTAATTTTCAAATTCTGTCAGTCCTTCTTCCCTACTATTTTAATTACCTCTTTTCTCCAACATTGTTAAATTAATGTTAAATGACTGAATGTAAAGGGGAGGTTTTTGTCTGTTGTTATATGAGACTATTTTAATTACTAATGAATTTTTCCCATTCAAATCTTACTCTGGGTCATACAGGTGACTCCGGAGTATGTAAACTCTAACAGGTCATACTAAACTAGAAAAACCTAAAAGATGGTGCCCTCCAATGGACTATTTACCATTTGAGAGTTAATAAAAATCAACTCAAAGATTCTTATAATTATGATGAATTATAGGTAATGAAATTTGAGGCACAGTAGCTCTTCAAAATTATCTACTGTTATATTGTGGTTGTGATTTGCCTAAGAGAATGAGGATAGTGAAATCAATGAAATCAAGTGCTTACCATGTATTGTGCTAAGCATTATAATCTAAATAGAAGCATAAGAGAGTCCCTGCTCTCTAAGAACTCATATTATAATAGAGGAGATAACATAAATGGGAGATAATAGTAAACCTGGAATGATTCTAGTAACTATTGGAGATGGCCACCCTAACCTTTACACAAAAGGCATCTCTTTATATCAAGGACTATGTAATCTTCAGGGTAAAACACATGGAAATTATCTTGTAATAAATTATATATTTTTTAAAATTCCATATCACTTTTATCCTTCTCTTAAGATTTTTTCCTTTCCCTCTTTCATAAAGAAAAAAGATCCTTATAAAACACTTACTCAGGATCATAGATTAGAATTATAATGAACCTTCCAGGAGAAAGAGCACTGAATTTTGAGTAAAAAATAACTGAATTTGAATTCTTTTTTTTATTACTTAATACATGTATTTAGGAAAGTCAATTAATTGAGTTTCTATTTGTCTGGATTTCAGTTTCCTCAGCTATAAAATTTAAAAGACTGGACTAAATGACCTCTAAAGTTCATTATGGTTCTAGAAATATCCTGCTATTTAGTCCAACTTTTATATATGAAGTAACTGGGGCCAAGAGGTGTTAAAGGACTAACCAAAGGTCACAGAGATAGAGATAGAATTACAACTTGTATTCTTCCACCTCAAATCCATCATTAAACCAAACTATCTCCCTAAGATACAGTTCTTTTGACAACTAGCATAGATGTATTTCTAAAAATCCATAAGGCAAAAACTCCCAATGCTCTATCAGATACTGAAGGGGAATTCTGAAATTCAATGTAAGTACCTGAAGTAAACAATTATCACCCAATTACTAGATATTTGAAAACTTTTATTAACAATTTAATTTTAGTAAGAAACTTTGCTTTTAAGGTAGCTAAAATTTCAGATATTTTTTAAAGTTGTCCATTTTTATCTTTTATATCAAAGTATTTGCCGAAATCAGGTCTTAACCAACTTGGCAGAACTGATTATTAAATTTCCATTGAGAACATTTATACTTTAAAAATTAAAAAATGATAAATATGTGATTCATTTATCATTTTGTTGACTGTTAGACTTAGAGTGATAGAGAAGTATTAATAATGCAGATTACATTTAAAAACCTTTTGTAGGTATTTCCCTCCCCCTGCCTGAGAGCTGGTTGTTAAACATATACTAGATCATCTCTGTTTGTATCCCTTGCACCTAAATACAGTTCATTACTCACTGTAGGCATTTAATAAACATTTATTGATTTAATTATTACATTCCTATTTGGAGATAGTCTCCCTACTTTTATCTGTATATTCATGTTTTATTCTATAATAACCGTTAGGATTTGGTTTTTGTTATTTACTGATGGATCTTTAAGAAAGTAATTTAAACTATTAGACTTTTGTTTTCTTAATCTTTAAAATGAAGGGGTTCAAATATTGTCCAAGGAACTTTTGAGCTCTAGCTTCGATGAAATAACTCAGAAAAGTGAAATGCAAATTTATACTCTTCATTACACCATATCTGTCACATAAATGATGTTCAATGAATGTGTACTAATAGCTAGCATGTAAATAGTGCTTTTCGGTGTGCGAAGCACTTTATTTTTGCTAATTCATTTGATCTTCACAATACCCCAGGTAGATAGGTACTATTATTGTCTGTACTCTACAGACAAGTAAAGTGAGACAGAGATATTAAATGTCTTGCTGAGTGTCTTGATTCAAAAAGGATTCTAACTCAAGTCTTCCTAATTTGCTGTGCCTCCTAGTTGTTGGTATGCACAATCAGAATCCAAGCCTTAGAGAGTTTAAATAACTTTCCCATAGTATAAAATCTTCCCATATTTTAAAAGTTCTTTAAAACCCATCAAGAATGGTCCTGATGATAGTTTTCTGCAGCAGGCCTCTATTTATACTGATAATTTCATTTTGGGAAGAACTGGTTCAAGCCATGTTTCTGACTTGTGTGTGTAAGCTGTGTAACTTTTCAAGTCACTAACTTAGTCTCAGTGATGGGCATCAGTGAAAATAGGGTGTCTCCTACATTGATGAAATTATGATTCTCTTCCTCACATAAAACTTCTCATTTTATTTATTAGGAGACTAAGGTTCAAAGATGTTATCTTATTTGATGCCAGGTGCTCTTTCTCCCATTGTACCATATTGGAATTAGAAAAGATTGGTCTGAAGCAGAATGACCTAGAGAAGAGAATCGAAGTCTGTGTTTGGGTCCTAGAGGTGCAGAGGATATTGAGACAAATGGCTGTGAGGGTGACAGACAATTAAGAGCTATTATTAAGATGGCCATGATAAAATCCCCTTTGCTCAAAATATGGGCTTACCATGACAACAAGAAAAGTTTAGGAGAAACTTTTTATTGTTTTACACACACACACACCAGCTTAGCTATAGCATGGTTACTTATAAAGACTGATATAGTGGAAATCAAAATATTGTGGTTCAAAACCTGACTTTGCCATTTATTATCTCTAGAACTTGTGGCAAATCACCTCCTTTCTTTCTACCTGAGGTGCCTCATTCCTCAAACGAGGAAGTTGACAAGGTCCAAGATCAACTTTCACCTTAAACATATAAATCTATGATTATTGAGGCTGTCCCTGAAGACAGCTAGTACAAGTCATACACTAATTTCTACATTTATATAGTAGCTTAAAGTTTTCTAAATGCCTTCTGATCATTATATTATGTGTATTTCAAAACATCTATTTGAAATAAGTATTACAAATATCATTATCAAAATTTTACAGATAGGGAAACTGAGGTTCAGAGAGGTTAGAAGAATTTTCCATGGTGACAAAAGTAGGTAAGTGTAAAAAGTGGGATTATGTATCTTTTTTTTAAAGAAGTTCATTTTAAATTCTGGATTTCATCAACAGTAAATATGTATGTGTAGGTATTTGTGTGTGTAAGAACATTTCCATATATAAAGTAGAACATGAAGTTGATATGAAATCTAGATTATATTCAGTTCCTAGAAAAAAACAAATAACAAAAATCAACATATTAATTCCAAAAGTGCCCTGTTTATATTTCTCTACACTTTCTTCTGTGTATTTCTGTGCATTAAAAGAATGCTATACATACATATATACATACACACAATCCTTATAATAAATTAGCATCAATTAGTAAAACCAATCTATACATTGTTTTTCCCCAACAATGGATCATTCCAAACTATAGACCCATCATCTATTTGTCATGAAATTTGATCATCTAGAGTCATTTTTGATCATTGCATTGGTCAGAGTTCTTTAATATTTCCATGTGGTTTTCTTTACTTCACTTTGAATAAATTCGCAAAAATCTTCCCAAGTTTCTCTGAAACAATTCCTTTCTTCTTTTCCAATAGTACAATAATATTGTTTTTCTTTCATATCCAATTAAGCCATTATCTCAATTAGAGGAGACATTTTTTCATACAGGCTATTATTACCCTGAATGTATCTCCCGTACTGTATTCCTTATAACTGGAATATGAGGTCTTTAGCAGGATCAGCTCATATATATCTGGAGAATCAGAAGTATTAATACTACAACTATCACTCTGTTATCACTACTTCTACTCCTCCTCCTCCTACTTCTTTTTTAAAAAAATATTTATTTAAGGCAGTGGGGTTAAGGGACTTGCCCAAGGTCACACAGCTAGGTAATCATTAAGGGTCTTCGGTAAGATTTGAACTCAGGTCCTCCTGAATCCAGAGTCTGTGTTCTATCCACTTCATCACCTAGCTGCCCCATACTGCTACTTCTATCACTAGCAATAATAACAGCAATTAAAATTTATATAGTATTTTAAAGTTTGCAAAATTTCATACCTATTTTCTCAGTTTATTTCTACAGTTGTTGGAATGTAGGTGCTTATCTAGGACTGTACAGGCTATCTAGAGCAGGTAGGAGTTTGCTCTTACACTGATAGCATAATTTTCCTGATTTCCAAATGATGTGCATGAATTTTTGAATGTGGTGCCCTACTGTACCTTTTATAGTAATTACTACTCCTTACCTTTGTATCTCCAGTGAAAATATTCAGTCAGACCTTCTATTATCCTGAAGCACATTGGCAAAAGAGCTTGACTCTATTATTTTTGCATGATTTTCCCTCCTATTATTTCATGTAATGTAAATATAATTTACATGTAATTTATTTCATGTTCTCTACAAAATATACTTTTTCAAAACACACACACACACATATATATATGTGTGTATATATATATATATATTATATAATATGCTGTATGCATTTTTAGGTGATCAAGATTTAAAGCCTACTCAACTTAAGAGAATTTAAAGATCAGAAGTAAAGTTGAAAATGGGTTTTTAGATCCTTTGATACTGTCCTCACATCACTAAGGAAAATCAGTTTGATAAAATTATATTCATCTTTGTTTCACTTTCTTGAGAATAAGCAATGGAACTTTCAAGGGTATCTCTTGTGCAGATCTTGCTGTCCATAGCACCATGTAATTAACTTGTTTCCAGACAATTTTTTTTAAAGAAAGGCAATTAAACTTAATGATTGTTAGAATTTTTGGGAGGGGACCTATGCTGATTGTCACCCACTCTGAAAATTAGGGCCATAGAGTGGCCCTGGTCAAACAGAAAATATATGATGTATTCAAGACTTGAACTCAGTCTTTCTAGACTCTAAGGTTAATTCCAGTTATTTATTTCTAAGAGTTGGGTAGGCAGAATGAGAGAATAATGTTTCCTTTGCTTCTATACCCTCCTTGGAAAACACTCCTCAAAGCATTATTTTAGAATCTCTTTGAGATTATGTGGACCATTTGTCCAATTAATGTGACAATGAGGAGCAATTCTCTGCCCACAGCCACAGGACCGAGAACTGGTCATCCAGTCTAAGAATGATTTTATCTCTACCCTCTCCTTCAACAATGTGATCAAAAGGAACATTTAAAATCAAACCAAGGATGCTTCATATCTGTACTGTAAAAACCAGCTCAAAAATTAAATATCATTCACTTAGGTCAGCAGAGAAACAGGGTTTATTATTCTTTTTTTTTCCTTTTGTACTACTAGAGAGGAATTTGTTTTCAAGATTTGGAGGACACAGAATGTATTTATGAATGTGTCACTAAAAGTGTGAGGTTATAAGTGCACAAACTTGAAGGAAAGTGAACCATTCACAGCTCATCAGCTTTCTGCCATCAGGGCTCTACAGTATCAATTACTAGATTCCACTAAAGCCTAAGCTCATTTATGTAATATTTATATTGCCAATTTGTCCACACCCTTGGTGCAGTGGAGCATGACTTTTAGCTTGAACAGTTGCTGTTTCCTGGAAATAACATTTTGTTTTTCCTATTGACTCTTAGCATAACACACCATGTACTGGAGAAAAGATATTCTAAGAAATATGGAATCCAACAGGAATACTGATCTGAGAGGGGTCTTCCAGGCAAAATTTTTATTAAAAAAAACTTCACCATAAAAGAATGTAATTGTCAGATAGAGATATATCAGTGGAAAGGCTCAGACTACCTGAGTAAAAATCAGAGAAAAATAAAAAACATAGATTTATGTGCACTACATATGATATATACATTGTAAATATATATTGTGTATATACTCATGTGTCTATATATACATATTTACACACAAATTTAATATTTAGGTCTGCTTAATATAAGATATTTTTTCATTTTTTAACACAAACTATATTTTCCTCAAAATTGTGTGATTAATGCATTGATTTAAGTTTTCAATGTGGACTGCTGCCAGGCAGATTCTGATATTATTTATTTTTATTAGTTTATAATATGTCAATTTTTCTTGCTTATCTGTCAACTCCCACAAAAATACATAAATCAAAAATGTAGCAATGTGGACACTAACAAGGCATAATTATTGTAGGGCCTGTCCCCTTTTAAAGAAAAAATACAATTACCTTCTACTATGCTGCTGGGATTAGGTCAGAATTTGCATAATACTGACTCATATTTTCTTAACAATTTTAACATCAGACAATAGCTTTTACAGATCTATAATCCCTTCCTATTTTCTAGTTTTATTTTCCATGCTCAAATAAGGAATAGCTCAGTCAAAACAAGATAATTATTATAGCCTAACCCCACAGAAAACTTTAATTACTCAGTGGTATGTTTCTAGGATTAGGTCAGATTTTTATATAAGTTATGCATGTATGTTTGTGTTTGTGTGTGTGTGTGTGTGTGTAAAATAACAATAGGCAATTAAGCCTGCCAAACTATAATTTATTGCAGTGAAATGTATTCATTTTTCTAGAGATAAATATTTAATAGAAAATGCCTCAATCACTGGAGGAAATTAAGGAAAAATCTCACTTGAGTTCAGTCTTAAGACAATGGTCCTCAGACACTTTGGTATTTACCAGCTGTAAATACAACCACCATGAAAATGGTGAAAATTTTAACTCTGTTAAAATCATACCTGCTAATATTGAGGATTATGAAACACCCAGTAGCAGAATATGTAACAAATAGATTCTTTCTGAAATACTGAAGGCTGGGGGGGGGGGTGGGATCTGGGGTTAAATAACTGTGATATATTTATAGAGGGCAAGGGATCACCATAAAATAAAGCAGCAAATAGTAAAGAAGTCAATGTAAAAGAGAGGCCAGGGATTTAGGGTATAGAGATCATAAATTTTCATCGATATAAACAGTCTGTGTACCTCAGGAGTTGAGGTTTAGCTATAATTTCAGGTCTGACCTATAGGTTTTTTGTGTTCACAGTGCAAGCACGATCAAGATGCCATCTAAGGAGGTGTTAAAAAAAGGAAGAAAGAGAGCAACAAGAGAAGGGGAAAATTGTTTCAGATCTCTGTGATTTACTCATTTAATCATCACAGAATCCACTCCAAACACAATGGTACTATGTGGAATATCAGTAGTTGAAAGGATTTTATTGTCTCACTAAATTATATTTAATTCTTACCATATCATCTCCTATAAACAAGAACAGAAGATGATTTTTCCTCTATCATATTCTCCTAGAAAAAGAAACAAAGAAAAATATTGTTAAATTGAAATGCATAGCTTCCTAAATTAAGGTCATTACTACCTTTTCTATGCCTCTCAGACTCCCAAATTTAAATGTTTTTATTTTGTGTGAACTTTGAAGTATGGCCTATTTTTGGAAGCATCTAAAGTATATATTTAAATTGAAGCATATTCAAATTTTGCAACTATGGGAAACATAAAAGGGGTGGTGATGGTAATGAAAAAATTACTAGAGGTTTTAGCTGTTCTAATGGCCTAACAAAAATAAGAAAACCAATAAGGAAGCTTTTAGGTTTCAATAATTACTCTAAAGGGAATTCAAGGTATTTAAAAAAAATCTTAAATGAACTGGGTAAAGATCCTGTCTTTTCTTTGGGGGTTTTGTGTTCAATATACTATATGCAGACCTGAAAATAAAACTTTTCCAAGGTGATACATACATGTACTTTTCTAAACATACATACACACACTCCAACAACATTCTGAGGTATGTATGTATGTGCACAGCACAGACACTTTTGTTAGTAGGAATGGAATAAAAAAAGGTGTTCTACAAAAAGTATATTTGTTTTAGTCCTTGAGAGCTACTTTTTCCTCATAATTAAGACCATAAACAGAAATATCCACCCCGCCCAGAATTTTAAAATAAAAATTCTTTTCATAGTTCACATTTTTCTAACTTGTTTTATAGAAAATACTGACACTCCCAACTTCCCCACATATTCTTATTTTTTTTTCTCATTAATAAAAAATTCTTTGGAAAGGTCATTTTGGGCCAGCCTTTCCAATGCACTCTTGAAAGAGAGGTCACGTAGCTGAGGCAGTAGCTGGCCAAGGAGAACTGGACCTTTGTCCACTAGGTTGCACTGTTGTATAGAAAACAGACTCCCCACCACTGGCTTTAAGAGAATAGTTAGCTTTTTGCAGGCACCATTCTTGTAAATACTATTTCGTAGTTTTTCACCAAAAATAGAAAGATAGAAAATTAAGAGAGGAAGACAAGAATTTGGTAAAGTTTGATTTTCTCTTCAAGCCAGAGTCAGTTTTCTGAACTTATTGAAGGTTTTCTATGTAAGGTTTCTTTAAGGATACCTTTAGACTTCTCTTTGGAATTGGGAGTTTAAGGGGGGAGAGGGAGGAGTTGGCCACGAGAGGGTGTCTGTAGGGGAGGAAGATTGTTACGCAGAAATTTGATTATGCTCTTAATATGTGATATAAAGGGCACCGAGGATCTTTCAAGGTGACCCTTGGACTGCTGGTCGTCTTTTAGAAGCTAGTGGAATCTTTTCTCACGATCCTTCATCCTCTGCATTATTTTATTGCCAAATTATGTGAAAGGGAACCAAAAAGCTGGCTTTCATGTGGGTACTGCTCTGCGTGATGCTTAACATTATATAGTGTTTATATTTGAGCAGTTAATTGTAGTGGTATTATTTAGCCATCTTTTCCACTGCCATCATCCAAAATAAATCTCTCTCTAAGTGTAATATAATTTTAAAGGGAAACAGGGGTCCTTTACCCTAGTTGACATTATCCAAACCATCTTTAGGGAGCTTTTGCATTATTGCCCTTCCTTCTGCTAGCACAGCTCACTGCCTACATAGGAACTGGCTTTTATCAAGCAAATTACTTGCAGAAGATTTCTTAGGAAAAGATTGCTAACTTATTCCTTTGCCTACAATGCCTTACTTCTGGTGTAAATCTTTGGATATTTTTGCTTCATGGATTAGCACCTCTTACATCCCTTCTCTCCCCATCTCTTTAGGGCAGTAAGTGGAGACAATGATAATGAAGACCAGAGCCAGAGGCTTTCTCCATACCAAAGCTCTTGGAGGGAATAGGTCATCACAAAAGACCTGAATCTGGAACTAGTTAGCTCAGTTGGCTTGATACAAACCTCACATTTGGGAACTGTCTGCTTCAGGGTTTAGAATGTTTCAGTAACAACTTTTCTACTAATTAATTTCTTACTGCTGGTCTGACACTGTAGAAGATACTTGAGGTGCTTTTCTTCCACCTAGGCAAAAGAAACTCCTCTCATTAGAGGAATACAAACTGCATACAATTAACCCATAAATGGGAGGGGAAATGCTGCCAAAATATAGTTTATGAGAAATTCCAATGAAATATTTTCATGTATTAGGAGAATTGTGCATACCTGAGGGGTAGGTATTATATATATATGAAGTAGGTATTGTATTTATGAAATATATATATATATATATATATATATGGAATAAATACTTTACTTGTCCTTTATCTTCTTGAAGACTATATCTAATCCATCCAGAATAGATTTTCTATATGCATATGTATCCCAATACATAAATATACATATTAATTTATAAGACATTTCAGTTGGGTCTAACCCTGTGTGACCCTATTGGGGTTTTCTTGGCAAAGGTGGTGAAGTGATTTTCCATTTCCATGTTTGGTTTATTTTACAGCTGAGTAAATTGGAGCAAATGGGATTAAGTGACTTTCTCAAGATTACATATCTAGTTAGTTTTTGAGGCTGGATTTAAACTCAGATTTTCCTGAATCAAAGACTGGTGCTGTACCCATTTTGTCATCTAACTATCCCAAGCAAATACATTTTAGCTGCATACTACTTTACTACTTTAAAAAAGAGATCATAATACTTGGACAGCACTTTTGTGAGAAAAAATTTTGCAAACTTTTACAAAAAATCCAAGAGATTTGAAAGGAAAGGGCTCCAGTTTGGATTCAGTTCTTCAACCTGCCTACTTATTATTATAAGAAATAACTTCTGTCCCTTTACCTCTAATTTTCCTCATCTGTACCATATGAAATTTGTACTTGATTGTCAGGAAGATATGACCCATCTATAAATATTATGATCTTTAAGTACTTAATAACTATGTTACTATTTTTTTTTTTACTACTTAAGGTATCAATTTTTTCTTTTTTTTAATTAAGGATTTTATTTATTTTGAACTTTACAATTTTTCCCCTAACCTTACTTCCCTCCCCCCCCACCGCCCTCAGAAGGCAATTTGTCAGTCTTTACATTGTTTCCATGGTATACATTGATCCGAATTGAATGTGATGAGAGAGAAATCATATCCCAAAGGAAGAAACATAAAGTATAAGAGATAGCAAGATCAGACAAGATATCAGTTTTTTTCCCTAAATTAAAGATAATAGTCTTCAGTCTTTGTTCAAACTCCACAGTTCTTTCTCTGGATACAGATGGTATTCTCTATTGCAGACAGCCCCAAATTGTCCCTGATTGTTGCACTGATGGGATGAGCAAGTCCATCAGGGTTGATCATCACCCTTATGTTTCTGTTAGGGTGTTCAGTGTTTTTCTGGTTCTGCTCATCTCATTCAGCATCAGTTCATGCAAATCCCTCCAGGCTTCCCTGAATTCCCATCCCTCCTGGTTTCTAATAGAACAAGTGTTCCATGACGTATGTATACTACAGTTTGTTAAGCTATTCCCCAATTGAATTACATTTACTTGATTTCCAATTCTTTGACACCACAAACAGGGCTGCTATGAATATTTTTGTACAAGTGATGTTTTTTTTTTTTTTACCTTTTTTCATCATCTCTTCAGGGTATAGACCCCGTAGTTGTATTGCTGGATCAAAGGGTATGCACATTTTTGTTGCCCTTTGGGCATAGTTCCAAATTTCTCTCCAGAAAGGTTGGATGTACTATTTCTTAATGTTATTTTTATTATTACTTAACTCTTTCTCTTTGTGATATACATGATTGTCCATGGGAATAGACAACTAAGTGCTAGATTGTAATGTTCATTATATTTTTGTAAAAGTTATTTTCCGAACAGAACAAATAATTTTGTTGCTTTGATCATTGAGCCCTTAATTTTTAACATCCATTTCATTATATTTTAAGTTCCAAGTTATCTCCACTCAATGAGAAAGTAATATGATACCAATTATACATGTGAGTATATGCAAAACATATTTCCAAATGAACTATTTTGCAAAATGGAAAGGAAAATAGAAAGTAAAGAAGTATATTTTAATCTACACTTAAGAATTCATCAATTCTCTCTCTTGAGGTGGACAGCATTTTTCATTATAGATCCTTAGAATTGTATTTAGCCATTATATTGATTAAAGTAGCTAAGTCACAGTTGATCACTGCTTACGTTTTGCTGTTATTATGTCCAATGTTCTTTTGGTTTTGGTGACTCCACTTTGCATCAATTTATATGTCTTCCCAGATTTTTCTGAAACCATTCTGCTCATGATTTCTAATAGGACAATTTTATTTGATCATAATCATATGCCACAAATATTTAGTCATTTCTCAAGAGAAGGGCATTCCTTCAATTTCTTTTTTTAAAATTTAATATTAGTTTTAGAGAATAAAATATTTTCTTAACTTGGTACAATAAAACGTTGCTGGAATATAAACTATAATTCTACCATGTAAAATTTGTTATAACTCTCAAATATATCACAAATTGTCATGTAAATTTATTTTTTCTTCCACTCTAGAGAATATTACCATTAGATACATATACACATATATGTATAAATATTCTATGCCTCTATTTAGCATTTTTTTCTCTGGATGCAGATTTATTTTTCTTCATATGTCCTTTATAGTGTATTTATCATAGTCAAAATAATGTATTTACTCAAAGACATTACTGTATACAATATTCTCTAGTTTCTATTCATTTTGGTCTTCATTTTTTGCAATTCTTTCTATGAATTTTTTATTGATCTCATAATTTCTGAATAAATATGCAAGGAATATCCACTCTAAGATAGCAAGGATGAATGTAAATTACCAAAGAAAACTCAGAATTGGCCTCATGAGTAGGCACAAGTACTAGGAAGGAGGATTAAAAAGAGAAGAGAACATTCAGGAGGAAGAGATAGTCAATAGCACGAAAGAAAAGGGAAGTCAAGAGAAATAGGGACTTATCCTGAGATTTAGTAGTTAAGAAATCCTTGTAGTGTTAGAGAGAAAGGTTTCTGAATACTCAGAAACCAATTTTTTAAGAAGTTAAACAGGTATTAAATGTTTGGTTTTGGTAGGAAGGACAGATAACAGGTAACACCACGTAAGTTCATAATATGTTCCAAGCACTGTGCTAAACAGTGGGAAATAAAAATTATCATGAAAGGACAAGATCTAGTAGTAATTGTGAGAATGAAGATCTCAGAGAAAGAGATGATTCAAAAGGCAAACTCCTGGAGGAGACAAAAAGGTATTGGTTGGAGAAGGAGCACCCCCCCCCCCTTCTTTAGAGACTGCAATGTAAGAGGAGAGAATAGATGAAGATGTAAATGGATTCTGAGGTATGGAGTAAAAGAAGAATTTGCCTCAGTTGTGTAGAAGATGAGGACATCTCCTGAAAGACTGAACATCTTGAATAGAGCAGAAGAGAGATGGAATAACCACTAAAGCCATATAAGAGTGATGGGGTATAGTTGATATCAAATAATGTGGGTTTTTAAGTTTTGAGCTCACTATTTATGTATAAGGACTGTTAAAGTGAATATGGAGGGTGATTCAAGGAGAAGATTTATAGGGGTTAAAATAGTAGTAGGACATTAAGTCAAGGGTTGAGAGAAAAAAAAAACTATCCTTGAGGAAGAAATAAAATATTAGAGATAGAAAAATTAGGTGGTACATAAGACAGCTTTTTTTTTTTTTTAAAATTGAAGGTAACAATATTTACTCTTTATTTAAATTCCACAGTTGTTTTTCTGGATACAGATGGTATTCTCCATCACAAATACCCTAAAACTGTCCCTGACTATTGCATTGATGGAGTGAACAAGTCCATTAAGGTTGATCATCAATCACCATGTTGCTGTTACGGTATGTAATGTTTTTCTGTTCTGCGTATCTCACTCAACATCAGTTCATGCAAGTCTTTCCAGGCTTCTCTGAAATCCCATCCCTCCTGATTTCTAATAGAACAATAGTGTTCCATAGCATACATTTACCAAAACTGTTCAGTCATTCCAAGGGATAATTTTGAAGTTCAAAATAATAGAAGTGGCATGATGTGACTGATGATGAGATGAATGTTTTGCTTATCCCTGTGGCTGGCAAAAATAAAATGAAACCCAAAATCATGTGAGTTACAAACTATGCGATCAAGATACAGGAGGGTCATCAGCATGTTTAATGAAGTACCAAAAAGAATAAAGAGGGAAAGGCCAGGTTGGGTAAGAAGGAAGACAGTGTCTAAGTGTAAGTCACTTATTTGGAGGGGAGAGAGAGGAGATGGGGTGAGGTGACAGAGACAGAGACAGAGGCAGAAAGAGACAGAGACACAGAGCTGGAATTCAGTAACTCAAAGCAAAGCATTTGAATGTGTTGCTAAAGATAGACTGAGTGAATCTCAAAGGAGGGGACATTGCTGAATGATTAAAGTCAGACAACTATGTTGGAAATTTTCTCGGAAAGCCTTGAATGCTAGCCAGAAAAATATTAAATTTATCTAGTAAAACAATAGTAAGGCAATTTAGATGGTTTGTTAAGCAAGAAATACACTTGATTAAAGTGTTGCTTTTGTCAGAATAATTGAGACATATTTAAGCTAGAGCAGTGAGGGAAAATTTAAAGACAGTAAGATTAAACTATTAACTTTTTTTTGAAGAGTTTATATTTTTGATCTGGACCTACAATTTCTTTATTGTATGGAATTCCTAGTTAGGGAATTCCCACTAGTACTGTCTCATTTATGACAATTAAATCATATTTCTCTAAACATAAAGTACATAAATAAAAATCTTATACATTCTACCAAGTCAAATAGATCTATGTTCAATTTTCAACTCTTATACTCAACTTTTACCAAAGGTATACAATTATCTCACTGGTTCTCAGTTTCCTTATCTATCAAATGAGTGTCTTGAACTAGATGACCTCTGTAATCTCTTCTAACTCTAGATTTAGAATATTAAGAATTCAAAAGTACCCCTACTGTGCTTGTTATTTTTTCTTTCTGTTACATTTAAAACTTTTATACAATTATTTAATCTATGCTTTCTGAACCTAATAAAAATTAATTCAAATTAAAAATTTGATCACCAAGCTAAATGAATACTATATATATATATATATATATATATATATATATATGCACGAATGTAACTTTAAAATGACATGTTTTAAAATAGTTTGATTACTAACCATTTCTATATATGAAGTGCCAAATGAATTTAGACTTCAAGTGAGTATAAAGTGTAGGAATATTCAATCTGGCCATTTTGATGGGAGGATTCCACTTCTCAAAATATAGATGTAGGCTGTGCATCAAACTGCATATAAAATAGTGTTTGTGAAAGGAATATCAATTGTATTTAAAGATGCATGAATATAGGTGGACCAATTTCTATTTCCTTGAAATTCTCAAGTAGTTGGAAAAGGAAAAATACCTTAGGGATCTTATATTTCTATACTTACATTAGTAAATCAATTAAGATACAATGAAATTTTGTTTCTTTTCTTTTTCGAGATTCCAGTCACAAAAGAATGAGCCCAAGCCATTCATATTAAGTATATATCATGCTGCTTTAAGAACTATAATGGGTAAGGAGTCTATTCTTATAGAAGGAATAGAATCTATTAGTTTGAACATGGTTTGTTTCCTTAAAAACAGATTTAACTTTTTTATGGGTCATATCCTTTTGCGATCAATCTGTTCATTAGTAACTTGATGAGGATTCTAGATAATTCATATGATGGCTTTTTACACATTTTGGGGGTGAATATTGCTGTAGCTCCTGACTTGAATCTGAAATGTGAATGAGGCTATCTTGCTAGACTAGCTCTTAAACTAGATTCCATCCTCTACAAGGATTAGTACTTATAGCAAAAGAGGAAGACAGGTGATTGGAATGTTAGGATAGGATGCACAAGCAACCAAAAAAGAGAAAGGTTTAGGAATGAGCCAAAGTAGGCACTTAACAGATGCTGAATTGAAATGAATAATTGATATATAACACTTTAAGGCTTGCAAAGTACTTTATATACGGCCTCTTATTTGATCTGTTCAACAGATATGATGGATAAGTGCTGCAAGTAGGATTATCTTTATTTTATAGAGAAGAAAACTGGAGCTCAACACTACCAGCTGACTTACAATGATATACAGTAGTGGTAGAATTTGAACCAGTGTCATCATGGTTACAGGCCCAGAACTCTTTCCATTATTCAATGCTCCCTCTCACTGAATGTTTATTGAATTGAATACTTTCTAAGTTTAATCCTTCTGTTAAAGAAGATGTTCTTTCTGGTGCTTGCAATGTCCTATCAATACCCTTCCCCTATCCCTTCTCCCTGCCTCACACTTAACTTCTACATCATTATCTAATGCTTTGTTTATTAGTAAAGTTATTAGCCTCTTACTATCTATCTCACAGACATTTCTTCAATAGCATCTAATCTAAACCATTTAACAAATAATATTCCCATAGGAAATTCATTTTTGCTATCATGTCTTTTATTTTAGAATTATAGTAATAATCAAATACTTTACTAATTTACAATTTTATAGATGTTAATTTCCTCAATTGAGGTGTATCACAGTCTTATGATAACTTAATAAATATTTTGCAGGAATTTCTGGGGTTTATGAATATCCTTTCACCCATATAATTAGCAGTTAGGTTCATTTCCCCAACGAGATAAAAGAATGAAATGATTCATATGTACAATATATTAATAGTGATACATTTGCTGAAGAACAAAAATATCTGCTAGAAACTAAGGGGGGGTGGCCATCATTTAAGAACTGAATAATTTATGTTACATAATCCAATTAAATATTTATTTTACTCT